>NC_073693.1:60820731-60913922 GCF_029784155.1 Uranotaenia lowii | reverse complement strand
GTAGTGATGAAGGGCATGGTGAGGGGGCTGGAAAAGAAGTGGGTGGAAGTCAGCAATTAGTGAAGAATTAAAAAAAAACCTGGCTTACTTTGATCTGAGCGGGAATCAATCGAGGAAAAAGTGGTGTTGAAAGAGCGTGGGAGGGAAGTGAAAAGGTAAAGAGTGCTTTCTTGGCTCAGCAAGAGACAACGGAAAGCAATCGGGTGAAGAGTGGTGAATTTAAAAATTGCACAATGAAGAAGGGAGGTGGAAAAATTAATAGGTGTGAAAAGTAAAAGTGCCAAAAGACGGAGATTGGTAGTTTGGAAGCGTGGTGGTATCGTTGAATCAGTTGCTCCGTTAAAAGAAATAATGAATCAATTTGATCACCTCTCTTTGAGAGATTAAAAGATATAATATCAAGTAAGGAAGGTAGAATTGCAGTCAAGTGGTAAGATGTAAAGTGTGTTTAAAATTTTGCATATGCCTATATTAGAATGATCAATCCTCTGCCAACCATCCAGGTATATACACGGATGCCGGAATACCTGTAGTAAATTTAAAAATGAAATTTTTATAAATTTTTTATTGGTTGTGGAGGTGATTGAAACATTCGACCACAATAAACACAAACACTGACACGAAGTTCACACCTTCACAACAGATAACACGAAGCCATGGTGCCGGGTATGGCAAATTCTGCATCATAGGAACGCTCAACTGATAAAATAAACATTGCAGATGGTTCATACTTTGGTAAAACTGCGGTGAATCCGTGCACCCATGGTGGATTACCAACATACAACAACAACATACATCAGCACAGAAGGCTTACAACACAAATAACAGTAATTTTTTGTTTGGGCGCTATTGAATTTTTTAACGTTTTTTTTTCAAAAACAAATATACTCAAAAGATGAACATGTTACTGCATACATTTAGGAGCAAAAATTAAAAACATTTCTCAATAGTTTTTGGCTTCAAAAACAAATTAAATTTTACCTTTATGCAATTCCCAAGGTCTTTCCATTGTTCCTATGTTCTTTTTCATTCAAACTTAGGCATTTGAAAGGGTTTTTTGCCATTTGTTCTATACAGGCTTTCTCATAGAAAAATTCCGTTTTTTAATATCCAAAAATTATCCTAGAATGACTATAAACATAACTCTAAATCTATAACTGTTCACAAGAAAAAATTAAATTTTCATATAAAACAACCCATTTGCTTCTAAATGCTCTCATGAGGGGTTTGTTTGTGAGTCTTCGTGAAACATATATTTTAAAACATTTAAAGCAACATTTTAAGTAATTTAAACTTTTTGAAACTCAATTTATTGGCTTTCAAACGTTGAAAACAGTTTTCAGATATTTTAATTTCAGGCTTAGATAACGATGATTGTCTGCAAAAACTTCATGTTGATCAAAGTTTCCCCAGTTTTCGATACCAAAATTGACTGAAACGCCGTTAAACTATCAATATAACAAAAATTTAGCTCAGTCGTAAACCAAAAACAAGCAATTTATAATATTTATTATAAATTTAGCTAATTCGCTCTTTTACCACTGGAATGTTTGCTTAATCAGAACCAACCGAGAGCAAGCGTTGAGAGCAC
Source organism: Uranotaenia lowii (assembly GCF_029784155.1). Taxonomy (NCBI): domain Eukaryota; kingdom Metazoa; phylum Arthropoda; class Insecta; order Diptera; family Culicidae; genus Uranotaenia; species Uranotaenia lowii. Next base: position 60,912,331 of record NC_073693.1, on the reverse strand, counting down.
TCAATCTAAGTGTTAAGAATCAAAAATATTCATCGATTTTATATCGACCCCTCTTTAAGTTGTAAATATTCTGAAATAATAAAAAACATAAACTGATAGATGTTTAAAACGGACTTCAACTAATATGAGATTGAATAACTAAATGACAAAAATTAGAAAAATTAATAAATTGGCCATTTCTCAAAATTATAACTGACTTTTCACTCTTAACCAGCATAGTGTGCATATCAGGCATTCGCATTTTTACAGAAGCCCACGTGACGTTATATATATATTATCTAATAGAAGGATTAAGAAGTGATAAGCAAAGAAAATAAAGTCGGAAATGAAGTAGGTGATTATCGCAAACGCTTGAAAAAAACCCATCCACTCATTAATTCCGCATGACCCAGAAGTTTGAAACTTATATTTTTTACCAACAAAGCACCGCACAATGGGGAAAAAGTGTACAAACCGCGAAGAAATTCAATAACTTTCGTCCTCCATGACCCAAATCTATGGAAATATACTTTCCTTTTGTGAAAATTTCCGGAGAATCGATTGGACATAGTTTCAAACGCCGCACAAGCTTACGAACGGAGATATAGTGCCTTTTTAACCCCTAATTCCCCTATATTTTGTAAACATTCCAGAAAAACACTGATTCGAACCAGAGAATTTTGAACGAAAACAGACCTATCGTGTGTAATTTTTTCTGAGGAATCGAATGAAGGCTGTTCTGGCCTCCGCACGCTTCAGAAAATGGAGTTATGGCTGTTTTTACCCTCAATTCCCCTATATTTTTCAATTATTTCAGAAAAAAGCAAATTCAAACTTGAAAATTTTGAACCAAATGGAATGTATCTTGTGTGATTTTTTCCGAGAAATCGAATGAATGCTGTTTGAGGCCCCGCACGCTTTGGAAAATGGAGTTATGGCTGTTTTACCTTAAATTCCCCACAATTTTTCAAATTGTTACGAAAAAGCATGTTCGGACTTGAAAATTTGTAATCTTTTGGGACGTATCTTGTGTAATTTTTTCCGAGGAATCCAATAAAGGCTGTTTGAGCCACCGCACGTTTCGGAAAATGAAGTTATGGCTGTTTTACCTTCAATTCCCCTACATTTTTCAAATTGTTAAGAAAACGCATGTTCGGACTTGAAAATTTTGAATCTTTTGGGACGTATCTTGTGTTATTTTTTCCGAGGAATCCAATAAAGGCTGTTTGAGCCACCGCACGCTTTGGAAAATGGAGTTATGGCTGTTTTTACCCTCAATTCCCCTACAGTTTTCAATGGTTTCAGAAAAAATCATGTTCGGACTTGAAAATTTTGAACCAAATGGGTTGTATCTTATGTAATTTTTTCCAAGGAATCTAACGAAGCCTATTTGAGCCACCGCACGGATTGGAAACAGAAGTTATGGCTGTTTTACCCTCAATTTCCCTACATTTTTCTAACAGCTCAGAAAAAGCACGTTCGGACTTGAAAATTTTGAACCAAATGAAACGTATCATGTGTGATTTTTTTCGGGGAATGCAACGAAGCCTACTTGACACACCGCACACATCGGAAACAGGAGTTATGGCTGTTTTACCCTCAATTCCCTTTCATTTTTTCAAAAAGTTCAGAAAAATCATGATCGGACTTGAAAATTTTGAGCTAAATGAGACTTATCTCATGCAATTTTTTCCAGGATTTCAATGATTTCAGAAAAATGTAGGGGAATTGAGGGTAAAAACAGCCATAACTCACTATTTCAAAGCGTGCGGTGGCTCAAACAGGCTCCATTGGATTCCTCGGAAAAAATTGCATGAGATAAGTCTCATTTAGCTCAAAATTTTCAAGTCCGATCATGATTTTTCTGAACTTTTTGAAAAAATGAAAGGGAATTGAGGGTAAAACAGCCATAACTCCTGTTTCCGATGTGTGCGGTGTGTCAAATAGGCTTCGTTGCATTCCCCGAAAAAAATCACACATGATACGTTTCATTTGGTTCAAAATTTTCAAGTCCGAACGTGCTTTTTCTGAGCTATTACAAAAATGTAGGGAAATTGAGGGTAAAACAGCCATAACTTCTGTTTCCAATCCGTGCGGTGGCTCAAATAGGCTTCGTTGGATTTCTCGGAAAAAATCACATAGGATTCATTCCATTTGGTTCAAATTTTTCAAGTCCGAACATGCTTTTTTCTTAAATTATTGAAAAATGTAGGGGAATTGAGGGTAAAAACAGCCATAACTTCATTTTCCGAAGCGTGCGGTGGCTCAAACAGCCTTTATTGGATTCCTCGGAAAAAATTACACAAGATACGTCCCAAAAGATTACAAATTTTCAAGTCCGAACATGCTTTTTCTTAACAATTTGAAAAATTGAGGGGAATTTAGGGTAAAACAGCCATAACTCCATTTTCCAAAGCGTGCGGGGGCTCAAACAGCATTCATTCGATTTCTCGGAAAAAATCACACAAGATACAACCCATTTGGTTCAAAATTTTCAAGTTTGAATTTGCTTTTTTCTGAAATAATTGAAAAATATAGGGGAATTGAGGGTAAAATCAGCCATAACTCCATTTTCTGAAGCGTGCGGAGGCCAGAACAGCCTTCATTCGATTCCTCAGAAAAAATTACACACGATAGGTCTGTTTTCGTTCAAAATTCTCTGGTTCGAATCAGTGTTTTTCTGGAATGTTTACAAAATATAGGGGAATTAGGGGTTAAAAAGGCACTATATCTCCGTTCGTAAGCTTGTGCGGCGTTTGAAACTATGTCCAATCGATTTTCCGGAAATTTTCACAAAAGGAAAGTATACTTCCATAGATTTGGGTCATGTAGGACGAAAGTTATTGAATTTCTTCGCGGTTTGTACACTTTTTTCCCCATTGTGCACCGTTTGACCCGAGGCAAAGGGGCAAAGGGACATATGTGGCACACCCGCCGAAACCTCTTGTGTCCGTTTGCCCTCACCGGTCATATACTGTAGTTACCGATTGTGGAAAAAAAATTTCACAAGCCTATACAGATATGCTGAGGCCCTCATTTGGAAAAGCGATGACGTAATGGCTGCCCATCTGACGTTGTTGTAGGCGTTCTTCACGCCTGGAATGACAACCACGCAAAAGCGGAGCCCTCTCCTCTGTTTCTCCGAGAGTCCGCCCTAACTTGCAGTGTACCTCTGGAGTCGGTTCCAGATCACCTTCTCCAGGACTTACCCGGTTTTGGCAGAAGAAGTAGTTTTTGCCGCTTCCGTATATAAGGGAACACCCGTTCCGGCACATATCGTTGCAATTATGACCGGAACATTTCGGGGAACTCCCTGATCGCGGCCTTCACTACGACGTTCGGAATGCCGTTCGGTCCAAGAGTCTTCCTTCGTTGGAGAGACTTGGCGATTTTACGAAGTTCATCCAGCGTAATCTACTGGTATCCCAGTTGTACCGGCCTGTTGGCCAGCGGGTAATATCGTACTGTGGGAACAGCTCGTTGATGATCACTCTCAATTTTTATGGGCACGTTTCAAATGGTGCACCCCTACTTTTTGATTTGGTCATGACTATTTGATATGCTTTGCCCCATAGACAGCCGTTGGCATATCGGCATAGTTGTTTGATACGTTCTCTGTTACTTGCATTGATGGCCCTACGGAGGGCCGATCACGTGCTTGTGAAGCTCCGCTCTCCTTTCTTAGGTCCTTGCGTTCTGTATCCACCTTGCCCTATGGCAATCGGCACGCAGAACTCTGTCCACCAATAGACGGGTGATCTAGTGTCTATACGCTTGGCCCTTCTTGTCAACGCAGCATCACAAGCGCGAGCTTGTACCCTCGCCAGTTCCAGTTTCCTCTCCCAATTTAACACCTTGACTCCTTGACAAAGACGTTCTGGTCGAATTGTGTTGTCCTCCAGAGGCGTACACCTGTCCTAGATTCTCGTTTGCCTTTTCGCGTACTTGAGCCAACCATCTTGGGGTAGCATAACAGCTACAGAAGTTGATAACTTTGGCTATCACCATCAGGTATCAGAATGGGGGTAGGCTTAATAGCGGCAAGTTATCCAAACATACGGGAAAATTGTGCCAATCACCATGCCTTCGTTTTCAATAGCCACCACCTCATGTATGCGAAAACTACCTGTTACCTATAAAACGGCCAGTTTGGCGTCATTGGTCACCCAATTAATGCTATCCGATGCTCTACGATATGGGTCTACCAGCGCGATGTCCAATCTTTCCTTAACCGTCATCTGCCGCAACAGCTAGTGTGCAGTGTAGCAGTGGTTGAGGTTGAGTTGAATAATCTCTATGCTCTTGGCGCCCGGAGTGGTACCGCCTGCACCTTTTTATAGGCGGGGCAATGAGGGTTTCCAACCGCGTCTATTTTGCAAGCTTTTTGCAGTTGGCCAACTCGTAGCTGGTTTCACTGCAGCGCGAGCACATGCCACTCCTGTCTTGACCAGTGCAGAAAAACGATTTATGGCCAAAATCCGTGCACATGAAGCACATGTCCGGTTGCTGGGAGATGGATATCGGACAGATAGACCATCCCACCTTTAGTCGCCCACACTTAAGTGCTGCGTTGCAACCGGAAGCTTCACCAAACCGATCTGAATTCCCTATCCGGGAGGCCGTTTCTCGAGCGGACTGACAACTGGTCCGAGCGGATTTACACTGCTCGATCAGTGCCATCCGCAGTTCCACTTTTGTTGTGTCCTCGTCCAGATTTTTAATCCGGATGGTCACCTCTTTACAGAGGCCGTGAAACTCAGCCTTGTAACCAAGGACATCGGCAGCCTTGACCGTGAAGGTTCTACTGGAGTTTCCTGCACCACGCTTAATTTCCAGAATCATCTCGGTGCGGGTCCGGCGGATTCTCCGGACGTTGTCGCCGAGATCGGCGAGTGCTTTGACGACAATCGTCTCTCCCCTCTCCCTGATGCCATATTTGCGTAGTTGGGGTCGAGTTTAGGCTTTTTTCATCTCCGCGTCCTTGGCCTCCTCTTTTTAGGCGATACTGTCTGCCACCCGGTATATACGCTCCAAGGCTCATTGCATTCCTTGCAGGGCCTACTTTTTCTTGTTTGTATACTTATACTAAGTTGTATACTTATACTTATACTTATACTTATACTTATACTTATACTTATACTTATACTTATACTTATACTTATACTTATACTTATACTTATACTTATACTTATACTTATACTTATACTTATACTTATACTTATACTTATACTTATACTTATACTTATACTTATACTTATACTTATACTTATACTTATACTTATACTTATACTTATACTTATACTTATACTTATACTTATACTTATACTTATACTTATACTTATACTTATACTTATACTTATACTTATACTTATACTTATACTTATACTTATACTTATACTTATACTTATACTTATGCTTATACTTATACTTATACTTATACTTATACTTATACTTATACTTATACTTATACTTATACTTATACTTATACTTATACTTATACTTATACTTATACTTATACTTATACTTATACTTATATTTATACTTATACTGATACTTATACTTATACTTATACTTTATACTTATACTTATACTTATACCTTATACTTATACTTATACTTATACTTATACTTATACTTATACTTATACTTATACTTATACTTATACTTATACTTATACTTATACTTATACTTATACTTATACTTATACTTATACTTATACTTATACTTATACTTATACTTATACTTATACTTATACTTATACTTATACTTATACTTATACTTATACTTATACTTATACTTATACTTATACTTATACTTATACTTATACTTATACTTATACTTATACTTATACTTATACTTATACTTATACTTATACTTATACTTATACTTATACTTATACTTATACTTATACTTATACTTATACTTATACTTATACTTATACTTATACTTATACTATACTTATACTTATACTTATACTTATACTTATACTTATACTTATACTTATACTTATACTTATACTTATACTTATACTTATACTTATACTTATACTTATACTTATACTTATACTTATACTTATACTTATACTTATACTTATACTTATACTTATACTTATACTTATACTTATACTTATACTTATACTTATACTTATACTTTATACTTATACTTATACTTATACTTATACTTATACTTATACTTATACTTATACTTATACTTATACTTATACTTATACTTATACTTATACTTATACTTATACTTATACTTATACTTATACTTATACTTATACTTATACTTATACTTATACTTATACTTATACTTATACTTATACTTATACTTATACTTATACTTATACTTATACTTATACTTATACTTATACTTATACTTATACTTATACTTATACCTATACATATACTTCGAATTTTTGTAGGATTCCGTTTCCAAACCTCTATGTGAATTAATATTATTTTTATTGGTTTTCCTCAATCCAGTTGATTTCACTGTCTATATCACCCGAGTCGATGGCAAACACAACAATATAATCATTCAAATGTATTCCAAAAGGGACCGACCAATCCATCAACGATCCCTTATCACGATAGAGGAGCATCAGCATTATCAAACCCTTATCACTCAACCATCAAACAAAGAATCTGTTGCATGGTTAATGAAAGCTAGTCGGACGTCCTGCCCTGAATGCGTCATTGTCAACTGTTTATACGTGAATCGTTTACTTGGCTGATTTTGGTAATTCCGGTTAAAGAAGCACCCTGTAGCTTCCATGATCGGTGTAGTAATTTGGCTGATTAGACACATCAACCCTTTCCTCCGGAAGGGCCTTCATTGGATTACCAACGAAACGGAAGGGCGTCAGAAAAGGGTGGAATGTTGACATCCGAACCTGGAAGCGTGCCCAAAACGCGAATCCCCACAAAACAGCAACATCAAAGTGTAAATCAAAACCCGAAACGGAACCACAAAGTGACAAAGCATTTGTCGAACCCCGTTGAACTCTAAAGCCCTCAGCTGTGGCTCACTCAGCATCACTTTGTGATGAATTTCTGTTCCGATATGCGCCGGTTGCCTATCATTAGGGGTCAAATGAGCCGCAAAACCGCATCCAATTAGCCAAATGGTTCCCGAAAGGAGAATGGTCGCAATTTGTTTGGAAGCTTCTACAACACCATACATTCAGTAAATTGATGAGGAAATTGCAATTTCATCACATTCCCGCCGGTGTAGGATTTGCATTTCTGCATCTTGAGATCGGTGCCTTGAGATTCCCGTGGTTTTCATACTGGTCATTGATTAATTCAAGTGAATGCCACGAACGGCTTGTGGTAGGATTGGAAGCTTGCATTCAGGTTGGAAAGCAGAATGAGGTTGATATTCAATTCTTCTGTCAAGTATAGTAGAATTTCTAGAATGCATTTCTACTATCTCCTGAGAATTTTTCATCGACAAAAAATTTACAACACAAGAAAAAAGCCAAAAATTTAGTCAAAGTTATCAAATTTTTGTCTTTTTTTTGATTTTTTGTCATTTTTGATATTTTTGTCATTTTTGTCGATTTTGTCATTTTTGTCATTTTTGTCATTTTTGTCATTTTTGTCATTTTTGTCATTTTTGTCATTTTTGTCATTTTTGTCATTTTTGTCATTTTTGTCATTTTTGTCATTTTTGTCATTTTGTCATTTTTGTCATTTTTGTCATTTTTGTCATTTTTGTCATTTTTGTCATTTTTGTCATTTTTGTCATTTTTGTCATGTTTGTCATGTTTGTCATTTTTGTCATTTTTGTCATTTTGTCATTTTTGTCATTTTTGTCATTTTTGTCATTTTTGTCATTTTTGTCATTTTTGTCATTTTTGTCATTTTTGTCATTTTTTATATTTTTATATTTTTTATATTTTTGTCATTTTTGTCATTTTTGTCATTTTTGTCATTTTTGTCATTTTTGTCATTTTTGTCATTTTTGTCATTTTTGTCATTTTTTGTCATTTTTGTCATTTTTGTCATTTTTGTCATTTTGTCATTTTTTGTCATTTTGTCATTTTTGTCATTTTTGTCATTTTTGTCATTTTTGTCATTTTTGTCATTTTTGTCATTTTTGTCATTTTTGTCATTTTTGTCATTTTGTCATTTTTGTCATTTTTGTCATTTTTGTCATTTTTGTCATTTTTGTCATTTTTGTCATTTTTGTCATTTTTGTCATTTTTGTCATTTTTGTCATTTTTGTCATTTTTGTCATTTTTGTCATTTTTGTCATTTTTGGCATTTTTGGCATTTTGGCATTTTTGGCATTTTTGTCATTTTTGTCATTTTTGTCATTTTTGTCATTTTGTCATTTTGTCATTTTTGTCATTTTTGTCATTTTTGTCATTTTGTCATTTTGTCATTTTTGTCATTTTTGTCATTTTTGTCATTTTTGTCATTTTGTCATTTTTGTCATTTTTGTCATTTTTGTCATTTTTGGCATTTTTGGCATTTTTGGCATTTTTGGCATTTTTGTCATTTTTGTCATTTTTGTCATTTTGTCATTTTTGTCATTTTTGTCATTTTTGTCATTTTTGTCATTTTTGTCATTTTTGTCATTTTGTCATTTTTGTCATTTTTGTCATTTTTGTCATTTTTGTCATTTTTGTCATTTTTGTCATTTTTGTCATTTTTGTCATTTTTGTCATTTTTGTCATTTTTGTCATTTTTGTCATTTTTGTCATTTTTGTCATTTTTGTCATTTTTGTCATTTTCGTCATTTTTGTCATTTTTGTCATTTTTGTCATTTTTGTCATTTTTGTCATTTTTGTCATTTTTGTCATTTTTGTCATTTTTGTCATTTTTGTCATTTATGTCATTTTTGTCATTTTTGTCATTTTTGTCATTTTTGTCATTTTTGTCATTTTTGTCATTTTTGTCATTTTTGTCATTTTTGTCATTTTTGTCATTTTTGTCATTTTTGTCATTTTTGTCATTTTTGTCATTTTTGTCATTTTTGTCATTTTTGTCATTTTTGTCATTTTTGTCATTTTTGTCATTTTTGTCATTTTTGTCATTTTTGTCATTTTTGTCATTTTTGTCATTTTTGTCATTTTTGTCATTTTTGTCATTTTTGTCATTTTTGTCATTTATGTCATTTTTGTCATTTTTGTCATTTTTGTCATTTTTGTCATTTTTGTCATTTTTGTCATTTTTGTCATTTTTGTCATTTTTGTCATTTTTGTCATTTTTGTCATTTTTGTCATTTTTGTCATTTTTGTCATTTTTGTCATTTTTGTCATTTTTGTCATTTTTGTCATTTTTGTCATTTTTGTCCATTTTTGTCATTTTTGGCATTTTTTGGCATTTTTGTCATTTCTGTCATTTTTGTCATTTTTGTCATTTTTGTCATTTTTGTCATTTTTGTCATTTTTGTCATTTTTGTCATTTTTGTCATTTTTGTCATTTTTGTCATTTTTGTCATTTTTGTCATTTTTGTCATTTTTGTCATTTTTGTCATTTTTGTCATTTTTGTCATTTATGTCATTTTTGTCATTTTGTCATTTTTGTCATTTTTGTCATTTTTGTCATTTTTGTCATTTTTGTCATTTTTGTCATTTTTGTCATTTTTGTCATTTTTGTCATTTTTGTCATTTTTGTCATTTTTGTCATTTTTGTCATTTTTGTCATTTTTGTCATTTTTGTCATTTTTGTCATTTTTGTCATTTTTGTCATTTTTGTCATTTTTGTCATTTTTGTCATTTTTGTCATTTTTGTCATTTTTGTCATTTTTGTCATTTTTGTCATTTTTGTCATTTTTATCATTTTTGTCATTTTTGTCATTTTTGTCATTTTTGTCATTTTTGTCATTTTTGTCATTTTTGTCATTTTTGTCATTTTTGTCATTTTTGTCATTTTTGTCATTTTTGTCATTTTTGTCATTTTTGTCATTTTTGTCATTTTTGTCATTTTTGTCATTTTGTCATTTTTGTCATTTTTGTCATTTTTGTCATTTTTGTCATTTTTGTCATTTTTGTCATTTTTGTCATTTTTGTCATTTTTGTCATTTTTGTCATTTTTGTCATTTTTGTCATTTTTGTCATTTTTGTCATTTTTGTCATTTTGTCATTTTTGTCATTTTTGTCATTTTTGTCATTTTTGTCATTTTTTATATTTTTTATATTTTTGTCATTTTTGTCATTTTTGTCATTTTTGTCATTTTTGTCATTTTTGTCATTTTTGTCATTTTTGTCATTTTTGTCATTTTTGTCATTTTTGTCATTTTTGTCATTTTTGTCATTTTTGTCATTTTTGTCATTTTTGTCATTTTTGTCATTTTTGTCATTTTTGTCATTTTGTCATTTTTGTCATTTTTGTCATTTTTGTCATTTTTGTCATTTTTGTCATTTTTGTCATTTTTGTCATTTTTGTCATTTTTGTCATTTTTGTCATTTTTGTCATTTTTGTCATTTTTTATATTTTTGTCATTTTTGTCATTTTTGTCATTTTTGTCATTTTTGTCATTTTTGTCATTTTTGTCATTTTTGTCATTTTGTCATTTTTGTCATTTTTGTCATTTTTGTCATTTTTGTCATTTTTGTCATTTTTCTCACTTTTGTCATTTTTGTCATTTTTGTCATTTTTTGTCATTTTTGTCATTTTTGTCATTTTTGTCATTTTTGTCATTTTTGTCATTTTTGTCATTTTTGTCATTTTTGTCATTTTTGTCATTTTTGTCATTTTTGTCATTTTTGTCATTTTTTGTCATTTTTGTCATTTTTGTCATTTTTGTCATTTTTGTCATTTTTGTCATTTTTGTTTTTTTGTCATTTTTGTCATTTTTGTCATTTTTGTCATTTTTGTCATTTTTGTCATTTTGTCATTTTTGTCATTTTTGTCATTTTTGTCATTTTTGTCATTTTTGTCATTTTTGTCATTTTTGTCATTTTTGTCATTTTTGTCATTTTTGTCATTTTTGTCATTTTTGTCATTTTTGTCATTTTTGTCATTTTTGTCATTTTTGTCATTTTTGTCATTTTTGTCATTTTTGTCATTTTTGTCATTTTTGTCATTTTTGTCATTTTTGTCATTTTGTCATTTTTGTCATTTTTGTCATTTTTGTCATTTTTGTCATTTTTGTCATTTTTGTCATTTTTGTCATTTTTGTCATTTTTGTCATTTTTGTCATTTTTGTCATTTTGTCATTTTTGTCATTTTTGTCATTTTTGTCATTTTTTGTCATTTTTGTCATTTTTGTCATTTTTGTCATTTTTGTCATTTTGGTCATTTTTGTCATTTTTGTCATTTTTGTCATTTTTGTCATTTTTGTCATTTTTGTCATTTTTGTCATTTTTGTCATTTTTGTCATTTTTGTCATTTTTGTCATTTTTGTCATTTTTGTCATTTTTGTCATTTTTGTCATTTTTGTCATTTTTGTCATTTTGTCATTTTTGTCATTTTTGTCATTTTTGTCATTTTTGTCATTTTTGTCATTTTTGTCATTTTTTGTCATTTTTGTCATTTTTGTCATTTTTGTCATTTTTGTCATTTTTGTCATTTTTGTCATTTTTGTCATTTTTGTCATTTTTGTCATTTTTGTCATTTTTGTCATTTTGTCATTTTTGTCATTTTTGTCATTTTTGTCATTTTTGTCATTTTTGTCATTTTTGTCATTTTTGTCATTTTTGTCATTTTTGTCATTTTTGTCATTTTTGTCATTTTTGTCATTTTTGTCATTTTTGTCATTTTTGTCATTTTTGTCATTTTTGTCATTTTGTCATTTTTGTCATTTTTTGTCATTTTTGTCATTTTTGTCATTTTTGTCATTTTTGTCATTTTTGTCATTTTTGTCATTTTTGTCATTTTTGTCATTTTTGTCATTTTGTCATTTTTGTCATTTTTGTCATTTTTGTCATTTTTGTCATTTTTGTCATTTTTGTCATTTTTGTCATTTTTGTCATTTTGTCATTTTGTCATTTTTGTCATTTTTGTCATTTTTGTCATTTTTGTCATTTTTGTCATTTTTGTCATTTTTGTCATTTTTGTCATTTTTGTCATTTTTGTCATTTTTGTCATTTTTGTCATTTTTGTCATTTTTGTCATTTTTGTCATTTTTGTCATTTTTGTCATTTTTGTCATTTTTGTCATTTTTGTCATTTTTGTCATTTTTGTCATTTTTGTCATTTTTGTCATTTTTGTCATTTTTGTCATTTTTGTCATTTTTGTCATTTTTGTCATTTTTTGTCATTTTTGTCATTTTTGTCATTTTTGTCATTTTTGTCATTTATGTCATTTTTGTCATTTTTTGTCATTTTTGTCATTTTTGTCATTTTTGTCATTTTTGTCATTTTTGTCATTTTTGTCATTTTTGTCATTTTTGTCATTTTTGTCATTTTTGTCATTTTTGTCATTTTTGTCATTTTTGTCATTTTTGTCATTTTTGTCATTTTTGTCATTTTTGTCATTTTTGTCATTTTTGTCATTTTTGTCATTTTTGTCATTTTTGTCATTTTTGTCATTTTTGTCATTTTTGTCATTTTTGTCATTTTTGTCATTTTTGTCATTTTTGTCATTTTTGTCATTTTTGTCATTTTGTCATTTTTGTCATTTTTGTCATTTTTGTCATTTTGTCATTTTTGTCATTTTTGTCATTTTTGTCATTTTTGTCATTTTTGGCATTTTTGTCATTTTTGTCATTTTTGTCATTTTTGTCATTTTTGTCATTTTTGTCATTTTTGTCATTTTTGTCATTTATGTCATTTTTGTCATTTTTGTCATTTTTGTCATTTTTGTCATTTTTGTCATTTTTGTCATTTTTGTCATTTTTGTCATTTATGTCATTTTTGTCATTTTTGTCATTTTTGTCATTTTTGTCATTTTTGTCATTTTTGTCATTTTTGTCATTTTTGTCATTTTTGTCATTTTTGTCATTTTTGTCATTTTTGTCATTTTTGTCATTTTTGTCATTTTTGTCATTTTTGTCATTTTTGTCATTTTTGTCATTTTTGTCATTTTTGTCATTTTTGTCATTTTTGTCATTTTTGTCATTTTTGTCATTTTTTGTCATTTTTGTCATTTTTGTCATTTTTGTCATTTTGTCATTTTTGTCATTTTTGTCATTTTTGTCATTTTTGTCATTTTTGTCATTTATGTCATTTTTGTCATTTTTGTCATTTATGTCATTTTTGTCATTTTTGTCATTTTTGTCATTTTTGTCATTTTTGTCATTTTTGTCATTTTTGTCATTTTTGTCATTTTTGTCATTTTTGTCATTTTTGTCATTTTTGTCATTTTTGTCATTTTTGTCATTTTTGTCATTTTTGTCATTTTTGTCATTTTTGTCATTTTGTCATTTTTTGTCATTTTTGTCATTTTTGTCATTTTTGTCATTTTTGTCATTTTTGTCATTTTTGTCATTTTTGTCATTTTTGTCATTTTTGTCATTTTTGTCATTTTTGTCATTTTTGTCATTTTTGTCATTTTTGTCATTTTTGTCATTTTTGTCATTTTTGTCATTTTGTCATTTTTGTCATTTTTGTCATTTTTGTCATTTTTGTCATTTTTGTCGTTTTTGTCATTTTGTCATTTTTGTCATTTTTGTCATTTTTGTCATGTTTGTCATTTTTGTCATTTTTGTCATTTTTGTCATTTTTGTCATTTTTGTCATTTTTGTCATTTTTGTCATTTTTGTCATTTTTGTCATTTTTGTCATTTTTGTCATTTTTTATATTTTTTATATTTTTGTAATTTATGTCATTTTTGTCATTTTTGTAATTTTGTAATTTTTGTAATTTTTGTAATTTTTGTAATTTTTGTAATTTTTGTAATTTTTGTAATTTTTGTAATTTTTGTAATTTTTGTAATTTTTGTAATTTTTGTAATTTTTGTAATTTTTGTAATTTTTGTAATTTTGTAATTTTTGTAATTTTTGTAATTTTTGTAATTTTTGTAATTTTTGTAATTTTTGTAATTTTTGTAATTTTTGTAATTTTGTAATTTTTGTCATTTTTGTCATTTTTGTAATTTTTTGTAATTTTTGTCATTTTTGTCATTTTTGTCATTTTTGTCATTTTTGTCATTTTTGTCATTTTTGTCATTTTTGTCATTTTTGTAATTTTTGTAATTTTTGTAATTTTTGTAATTTTTGTAATTTTTTGTAATTTTTGTAATTTTTGTAATTTTTGTAATTTTTGTAATTTTTGTAATTTTTGTAATTTTTGTAATTTTTGTAATTTTTGTAATTTTTGTAATTTTTGTCATTTTTGTAATTTTTGTAATTTTTGTCATTTTTGAAATTTTTGTAATTTTTGTTATTTTTGGTCATTTTTGTCATTTTTGTCATTTATGTCATTTTTGTCATTTTTGTCTTTTTTGTCATTTTTGTCATTTGTCATTTTTGTCTTTTTTTGTCATTTTTGTCATTTTGTCATTTTTGTCATTTTTGTCATTTTGTCATTTTTGTCATTTTTGTCATTTTTGTCATTTTTGTCATTTTTGTCATTTTTGTCATTTTTGTCATTTTTGTCATTTTTGTCATTTTTGTCATTTTGTCATTTTTGTCATTTTGTCATTTTTGTCATTTTTGTCATTTTTGTCATTTTTGTCATTTTTGTCATTTTTGTCATTTTTGTCATTTTTGTCATTTTTGTCATTTTTGTCATTTTTGTCATTTTTGTCATTTTTGTCATTTTTGTCATTTTTGTCATTTTTGTCATTTTTGTCATTTTTGTCATTTTGTCATTTTTGTCATTTTTGTCATTTTTGTCATTTTTGTCATTTTGTCATTTGTCATTTTTGTCATTTTTGTCATTTTTGTCATTTTTGTCATTTTTGTCATTTTGTCATTTTTGTCATTTTTGTCATTTTTGTCATTTTTGTCATTTTTGTCATTTTTGTCATTTTTGTCATTTTTTGTCATTTTTGTCATTTTTGTCATTTTTGTCATTTTTGTCATTTTTGTCATTTTTGTCATTTTTGTCATTTTGTCATTTTTGTCATTTGTCATTTTGTCATTTTTGTCATTTTTGTCATTTTTGTCATTTTTGTCATTTTTGTCATTTTTGTCATTTTTGTCATTTTTGTCATTTTTGCCATTTTGTCATTTTTGTCATTTTTGTCATTTTTGTCATTTTTGTCATTTTTGTCATTTTTGTCATTTTTGTCATTTTTGTCATTTTTGTCATTTTTGTCATTTTTGTCGTTTTTGTCATTTTTGTCATTTTTGTCATTTTTGTCATTTTTGTCATTTTTGTCATTTTTGTCATTTTTGTCATTTTTGTCATTTTTGTCATTTTTGTCATTTTTGTCATTTTTGTCATTTTTGTCATTTTTGTCATTTTTGTCATTTTTGTCATTTTTGTCATTTTTGTCATTTTTGTCATTTTTGTCATTTTTGTCATTTTTGTCATTTTTGTCATTTTTGTCATTTTTGTCATTTTTTATATTTTTTATATTTTTGTAATTTATGTCATTTTTGTCATTTTTGTAATTTTTGTAATTTTTGTAATTTTTGTAATTTTTGTAATTTTTGTAATTTTTGTAATTTTTGTAATTTTTGTAATTTTGTAATTTTTGTAATTTTTGTAATTTTTGTAATTTTTGTAATTTTTGTAATTTTTGTAATTTTTGTAATTTTTGTAATTTTTGTAATTTTTGTAATTTTTGTAATTTTTGTAATTTTTGTAATTTTTGTAATTTTTGTCATTTTTGTCATTTTTGTAATTATTGTAATTTTTGTCATTTTTGTCATTTTTGTCATTTTTGTCATTTTTGTCATTTTTGTAATTTTTGTAATTTTTGTAATTTTTGTAATTTTTGTAATTTTTGTAATTTTTGTAATTTTGTAATTTTTGTAATTTTTGTAATTTTTGTAATTTTTGTAATTTTTGTCATTTTTGTAATTTTTGTAATTTTTGTCATTTTTGCCATTTTTGTAATTTTTGTTATTTTTGGTCATTTTTGTCATTTTTGTCATTTATGTCATTTTTGTCATTTTTGTCATTTTTGTCATTTTTGTCATTTTTGTCATTTTTGTCATTTTTGTCATTTTTGTTATTTTTGTCATTTTTGTCATTTTTGTCATTTTTGTCATTTTTGTCATTTTTGTCATTTTTGTCATTTTTGTCATTTTTGTCATTTTTGTCATTTTTGTCATTTTTGTCATTTTTGTCATTTTTGTCATTTTTGTCATTTTTGTCATTTTTGTAATTTTTGTCATTTTTGTCATTTTTGTCATTTTTGTCATTTTTGTCATTTTTGTCATTTTTGTCATTTTTGTCATTTTTGTCATTTTTGTCATTTTTGTCATTTTTGTCATTTTTGTCATTTTTGTCATTTTTGTCATTTTTGTGATTTTTGTGATTTTTGTCATTTTTGTCATTTTTGTCATTTTTGTCATTTTTGTCATTTTTGTCATTTTTGTCATTTTTGTCATTTTTGTCATTTTTGTCATTTTTGTCATTTTTGTCATTTTTGTCATTTTTGTCATTTTTGTCATTTTTGTCATTTTTGTCATTTTTGTCATTTTTGTCATTTTTGTCATTTTTGTCATTTTTGTCATTTTTGTCATTTTTGTTATTTTTGTCATTTATGTCCTTTTTGTCATTTTTGTCATTTTTGTGATTTTTGTCATTTTTGTCATTTTTGTCATTTTTGTCATTTTTGTCATTTTTGTCATTTTTGTCATTTTTGTGATTTTTGTGATTTTTGTGATTTTTGTCATTTTTGTCATTTTTGTCATTTTTGTCATTTTTGTCATTTTTGTCATTTTTGTCATTTTTGTCATTTTTGTCATTTTGTCATTTTTGTCATTTTTGTCATTTTTGTCATTTTTGTCATTTTTGTCATTTTTGTCATTTTTGTCATTTTTGTCATTTTTGTCATTTTTGTCATTTTTGTCATTTTTGTCATTTTTGTCATTTTTGTCATTTTTGTCATTTTTGTTATTTTTGTCATTTATGTCCTTTTTGTCATTTTTGTCATTTTTGTGATTTTTGTCATTTTTGTCATTTTTGTCATTTTTGTCATTTTTGTCATTTTTGTCATTTTTGTCATTTTGGTCATTTTGGTCATTTTGGTCATTTTTGTCATAAGCATAGCATAGCATCAGCATAACATTAGCATAGCATTAGCATAGCATTAGCATAGCATTAGCATTGCATTAGCATAGCATTAGCATAGCATTAGCATAGTATTAGCTTTGTTGTTGATAAACCCAAAAATTTGACTCGTTCCTGTGGTATTTTGGGCTTAAAAACTGATTCAGACCATGTTTAGTTTCATAAAAAGCTTGGAAAGCCTTAAAAAACAATTTTTATTTTGGTCAATAATTTCGTTATTCATCTTTGAGCTTAAAAACCCATCAGCTGTCGTTCTCTCGAACAAATGATTGTTCAAAAATTTATCAAAATTGACGTTTGAAAAACATCACAGCCATCATTCATAATTAAAATGTGTCTCAAACACTTGCGACTTCTTCCAGCAAAACAAAAACATCAATACTCGAGGACAGCACTTTGTTGGCTCGCTAATATTCTTCCATCCATGCGCCAATCTTCACGGTCTGGCAAGCAGTCGAAATAAAACCACGTGCAACCTTTCGGCGCCAATCTCAATCAATGCTAGCAGCAGCATTAAAAGAGAAAAAAAAACACTCCGATGATGAAATTTAACGAACCTTGGACAATTCGTTTCGAATGACAATGACATTTTTTCCCCATTTTGGTCAAACGAAAACCTCCTCGGCACGTCGCCCTCACAAAACGAAAAAAAAATTAAGAAAAATGAGAGAGACTCACAAAAGAAAAAAATAAAAGAAGCATCTAAAATTTACAATCGTGATTGGTGCAGACAGATACTTGAAAATAAATAAACGACAAATCCATTACCTTCGCTTTCGTACCCAGGTGATTGATGAAATTTGTTCTGGAAGTTGTTTAGTAATTGGTTCACAAATTGACATTGTTGTCAAGACTCGTTGTGTCTCACAGCTTCACAGCTTTGCTCAGGTGAATAGGAGGAGTGATGCTTCCGCGGCAAAAGTGAAATGCCATCGAAAGCGGACAACAGTTCAATATTATTGAGACTTTTGAATGATTATTTTGTGTGTACTCCGCTGGAAAATTGAAAGGGCAGAGAGTCGTCAAAACTGGCGAAGAACTATTTATTTTAAATTTTTGTTTATTTTTCTAAATAGTTGTACACAATTTATAATTTGTCTTCACAAAATTAATTAAAGACAATTATTACAAGAACCGTAAAAGATTCAACCTAGAAATACTTACGTTTTAAAAAAGTTTTGAGGTAAAATCGTCTAGACAGCTGAACTTTTCTCACTAATTTGTTCAAATGGCTGTACCTACTGGATTCTAGTTAGATGGGTTTTCGCTATCGGGCATCAAGACGTTGATGTCTGCAAAGTTTTGCACTTCCTCTCTTGCTCCCTGGGAGGATCTAAATCAACCGATATAATCGAAATTACATTTTCATAGCGGATCGTTCAATACAGAAAGGGCCAAAACGGCTGAAAGAAGTGTTGACTTTTCAATGTCCGTAAAGTATTTTTTTTCAATCACGAAAATTTCGTTAAAAAAATCGTAAAAAGCGTAATGAAATTTCCGCTAGTTTTTAGAATTCCTTATGTCGGAATGTAATATTTAAAAAAAAAAATTATTAGAAATTGTAAAAAAAATTCTTGAAAAAAACTTCTTTACAGTAGATCAACTTGAAAAAATCATTTGACATAGGTTATGACAATTCTTAAGATTATATAGTAAATATATTCATCCTGATCATTCGATCATTTTATTGATTTCATTTTGAAATTAGCTGTATTATGCGATAAAATTAGAAGAGCAAAATTATGAATTCTTGATTTTGGTTGTAACAAGAACCACTACTATACTTGACAGCAATCAGCTTATCAAAATGACATTCTTAACAAGAAAATTCACAATCTGTGTCCCTGTTATAAAGAATGATAGTCAATAATATTCAATAACATTTTTATCTGAACTGTGTTTGTAAAAACAGTTAAACACTGTGTACATTATAACAATTGCTTGACCTAAAGTCACCCTTATTTAACGCATTTTCAACAGCGTTCCGAAGATTGGATAACTTTTGATATTTTCATCCGATTCTTACAAACAAAACTGTTTCTTGTCGACCAAATTCAGAATGCATCTATCTGAGAAAGAACTTTGTTATGTGTTTTTAATTGCTCCTACATCTGACACCCACACATGCCAATATTATGTGGTGTTGTTTGTATTTATATTCTAAACAGAAGTTTCAAGAATTTTAGAATTAAACCTGAATAATTATCAGAAGTAAGTGAAAGATTAAATTATTTGCCAGCGTCTATGGGTAAAAATTCGAAATCAATATCTACGATATTAACGGAGATATATAAAAAAAACAAACGTTTTTCATTTTAACCTAGACCAGAAGTCGGGAACCTTTTGAGTCAGAAAAGCTAAAATGTTCAAATTTCAAAATTCTAGAATTTGAAAGAGCCGCATTAATGATTTTTTGTTTTCATTTAAATTGAAAAACAACTAAATATATGAATGATCAATAAAAGTTAGTTTTGCGAAATTAATTTTAAAACCATTAGAGCTTTCTTCTAACTCTTGGATATTTCTCTTGAATCTGTTTCTGATTATCATTAAGAAAATGGATTATTTTGGATTATTCTGGATCAACTTTTCTAAGATGGTTTGATTTTGGGGGAAAACTGTTCAAAACGCACCAGTTAAGCGTAATCGCTATTTACAGCGATACAAATCATATAAAAACCAAATGGAAGGTTTACGACGATTCAGAGAACTGATTTACGTCTTTCTTAAAAGAAAAAGAATCATAAAACACGTTTTTGATAATATTTTTGTAAAAAACTAAAACATCTAGAAAACACACAGCGGGGTAGAACGCCAAAACTAGTGGACTAGTGATTCTACTGAATGTAATAATTGAAACATAAATTTTTTCATAACACATTCATCGTATTTTTGTAAACTTACCATATTATGACAAAAAAATTATTTGTTATTGCGAAAATGTCGAATATTTTGCGTTTCAAAAAACACTTTTTGATATCCTTTTATGTAAAACGCCTTCAAGTAGGAAACGCAGCTCAATTTCTTGGCTAATATCGTAGCAAACATGGCGGCAGATGACTTTTTAGAATCAAATATTGGTGCACGTTTTTAACTTGGAAATTGACAAAATTTGTTATACAGTGAGCGAAATAAGAATAGCACCACTATGTGTTTTGCTTGTTAAAATATGAATGATTGAAAATTACGAAAATTTTCTTCCACGGTTTGTTTTGAATTGCTTAACGGATAAAATAAGCATAAGTTTATTTTTTTTGGACGTAGCAATTGGCGTTGAGGACCAAAAATGTGAAAAAAGGGTGCGAAATAAGAATAGCACCACTTGAGATTTTCGACAAAAACAAGATTATTTTTACAAATTTACTGTGTAAAAGTGAATAATAATGCTTCTACGAATTATTTGAATAGATAACTGAATTTAAAGGAGTTTTCCAGAATTCCAAAGGTTTCAAAGGTATTAAAAGGGGGTTTTAAGAGATGCTCCTTTAGCGTTAAGGAATTTGAAATTTGAGCTATAAAACTTTATCAAACTGCTTTATTTCTTCATTATCGTTCATAAGTATGATGCAAAATGATGAAACATAAATTTGAAACTGAGTTTAAATCCAAAAAGCAGGTCGGAATTCAAAAATACTTATATTTTTTACTAGTCAAACACTATTTCTCTAGTTTGAAGTCATAGATGGCAGCACTATCTTGCCATTTAACCAAATTCATGCCCATTCTCGAATATCCGGGATTAATTAAGGAGTGCTGGATGATTTTAGTCAAGAAATAAATACATGTACCTTGTGAACGCTTTGGAAATTCTAAGATCACTAAATCAAAAAAAAAAAGAATTGCATAAAGGTCACTAAAAGTAAATTTTTGGACCGATTATCAGAATAAAGTTATACTTTGCGATGGAACTTGATGGACCAGACGGCTAGCAGTATTCTTGGTGTTATTTGCAATTGAATCGGAAGTTGAGATGAGCAGGAATTCTTTCGGTTGTACATTTTTGTGCTGGTGATTCTTTTGCAAATCCTGAAAAGCTTTCTGCAGCGTGAACTTCCACAAAACTGTGATGCGAAAATACCTCGAAATGATGAATATGGGCCTAAATAAACATGGAAAATCAATATTGAGACTAAATTTGGTTTTACCTGCAAGATAGTGCTGACATCTACGTCTTGAAACTGGAAAAAAGTGTGGATTACTTAACAAAATCAAAGTTTTTTATTTCCAACCTACTTTTTTCTGATTTAAAAATAATCTCGAATGTTTGTTTCATCATTTCGCATCATTTTAATGAAGAAAGGTATTAGTTTGGAAAAGAATTACAGCTCAAATATCAAATTCCTTAACGCTAGAGGAGCATCTCTTTAAACCTCTTTTTAATACCTTTGAAAACCTGTGGAATACTGGAAAACTCCTTAAAATGCAGTTATTCACTCAAATAATTCGTAGAAGCATTATTATTCACTTTTACACAGTAAATTTTGAAAAATAATCTTGTTTTTGTTGAAAAACTCAAGTGGTGCTATTTTGGTCCTCAACGCCAATTGTTACGTCCAAAAAAAGTAAACTTATGCTTGATTTATCCGTTAAGCAATTCAGAACAAACTGTGGAAGAAAATTTTCGTAATTTTCAATCATTCATATTTTTACAAGCAAAACACATAGTGGTGCTATTCTTATTTCGCTCACTGTATTTATGCATTGTTATCGTCATTAGGGAGTCAGCAAATACAAAGAATGACATTTTGTTTTTATGTTCGGTTTTTTATTCAAATGTTAACAGCTTTCAAAATTTGAGCGTCTAACACGTGGACTTGCGGGCATTCTGCCCAATTTTGATATCGATGGTTTTTAGTTGAAATTTAAAAGAATATTTATAATCGTCCGAAATTGCACATGATTGGAAAAACTATGAGCTGTAGTTTTATCAGATTACGCAGGCTGGTCAGCTATAAAATCTTATATATTAAAGATGAAAATTCACAAGTTTCACGTAGATTTTATTGATCCTTTTCTTTCTAAGAAATAAAGTCGTTCTAGTGAACTTTTTACCTATGCAAGGATAGAAAAGCTTATTTGCCACATTGGAAATAAAGAAAGACACATTCAATACCATAGTTAGCGTATTTTCCAGAAATAATTATATGGGCCATTTTTCCCTGCTGGTACGTCTTGTACGGTTTTCCCTTCAATTTCAATGCGTTCGCAAATTTCGAGTCCATAAAATTCAAATCCATGTCAAGCTTGAATGAATACTTTGCATGATTTAAAAATAGACTTGCAAGACACTTTCAGAAAAAGCAGGACATATCACGAGAAAACAGCGGGACATCTTCGAAAAAAGCTCCTAAAGCCTCATTTTTATGACCATTCCAATACATAAGTATGTATGTATTCCTTCAGCTAAAATAGTTCATAGAAAAGAGAAATATGGATAGATAATTAGTATAAAAAAAACTGAATTCTCAAGAAAACTTTCATCTTTCTAAACTGCTTACACTCTGAGTCATTTGAAATCTTCAGAGTCATTTGAAATCCGAAATTTGAAGAAAATTTATATATATTTAGAAACAGTCATTTCTGATCATGCCACAGCCGTTTGGCCAAGTTTATTCAATATAACTCCTCCATTCATTTATTGTCTGTTTGAAAATAGTTTTTTTTCGCTCGGTAGTCCTGTTTAATTTTATCCGGAATTTGACTTTTCCTTAAGCTGTACATTCACAGGATTCTGCTTGGTTTCCGGAAAATCATCTGCAGCTATCATCATTTGGAAGCAACTTGAAGAATATTTTCATTAATCGGAAGATATTAACATCATTAGAACGTTCTCGACCAACCACATTGTTATGGTGATGTCAGATTGCTCGGTTTAACCCGGACTTTCCTGGAAACAAAATTTAGAAAAAAAATCATCCAGCCCGGTTTCACAGATTTCGTAGAAAATAACATGGATCTTACTCTTACTTTACAGATTAATTCACGTTATTACCAAAAAGAAAAAAAAAGATTGTTTTTTGTTTAATTTATGCATCCTAAACAATTTTTTCAGCAATTTTTATTCAAAGAATTATAAACAGTTTTGCGAGAGCTGATGTGTTTTGATCAGAGGGTTGAAATTTTGAAAACAAAAGCATGTATTTTTCCAGAGTTTTAGATAAATTAGCACGGATTCTCACGGTTTTGATATGTCTGGAAAATGTTCTGGCAAACTTAAATGCGTTGAACGAGTAATTTAATCATGTATCATATAAACTTTGAAAAAATACTGCTTATTATGAGGATAAAAAAAATTGAATGATTTTCTGTGTTGAACGTACTAAACGAAAGCGTTTTTTAATTGAACCAGATTAGATAAGCTTACTGATTGTCCGGTTTTACTCGGACTTACCCGGATATTTGACACAAACTTTAGGAAAATGCCTATATTTTTTATTGATTTTATCACTTTATTTTCAAAACTGAACAAACAAAATTTTCATTCAGGATTAATTTTTTTTATATTTTTTATTTTAAAAACGATTTTTTGTGCAAGTTTAACCTTAACAATTTTTTAAGCAATTTTAATCCAAATAATCATGAACAGTTTTTCGGAAACTTTGAATAAGCTGATATGTTTTGATCAGTACATATATTTCCTGAAATTTTGAAAACAAAGGCATGTATTTTTCCAGGGTTTTAGATAAAATAGCTCGGATTCTCACGGTTTGGATATGTCTGGAAAATGTTGTAACAAACTTAAATTCGTGATGCAAACTTGAACGAGTTATTTAATCTTGTATCATATATGAAAATTTTTTGAGAATAAAAGCATTTTGAGAATAAAAAAAAATATTTGAAAGATTTTATTTTAAATTTCGGCAAAGAACAGCTTTTAAAATAACAGAGTAGAGGGAAATATTTTTTTTAAATTATCAATCTTTTTTATAACATTTCCCAGATTAGAGCTTATCATTACCAAAATCCTTTTAAGGTAAAATTCAACTGAAATTTATGTAGCCGAAAATTTTAATATTCAAAACTTATTCTCCCGATAACTGGTAGTATTTTCTAAATTTATGACATCAAGCAAACGTGTCTTCAGTATTTTTTGCATCTGGGAAAATATTAAATCTCATGGCACTTATCACAGGTGATTCTTCAGTATTGTGCGTCCAATTCCATGAAGAATGGAATTTCATACATTGTAGATTTTTAATCACTGCTTGCTTAAGTTTACTTTAGATAACTGGGAAAAAAACTGTGGTTTGACCAGTACAAACCCAAATGTGATCTTGTCGCCTATTTTAAAAATTCGTGACAAAAAATTAAGAAACAGTAGGTACATTTTACCTAGTTTCGAATAAAAATAATAAAATGAAATCAACGGTGTCAATTATAAACTTCCAATTTATGTGCATAAGTTCAGGTTTCACACTTGAAATTTTAAGTGAGTTTAAAGCCTTAAGGTTTGCATTTTTAAAAACATGTAATTTTATTATAAAACTATTTAAAAAAAACTACATTGGGTTGTCAAGGTCAATTTAGTCATTAATTACAAGTATTAAGCCTGTGATTCAGGTTTCAAATTGATTTTTAAAATTGAATTTTTCATTCAATCTCAATGCTGATTTGAGTTTGATAAGCTGTCAAACTTCAATTCTAAGTTTTGGAATTTCGTATAAGAATTTTATGTATCCTTTCCCTTTTCATCCCGTTATTCATTGAGTAAGCCTTCCAGATTCGTATCCAGGCCGGGAAAATCCGGGCATTGGATTTCTACATTATACACTCAAAACCGTGTAATACATGGGCAAATCCAGCAAAAATCTCGATATTTCCGATTTTTACAAAGGCACGACGGCGTTCAAATCTTACATCACATTTCCACAAAATGCATGCACAAGTTGAAAATTTTAAATTCGAAAAAATTGAATGAAACCGGAGAAAACCTGGCATTTTTCCTCGATATTCTTGCAATGGAACCAGACCGGGTATTTCTCAATTTTTCTTCGAAAATCCGAACAAGCCCAGTTTTAACCGGGCAATGTGGAATGCTAATAAGTTATATTCAGGTATATTAAATCGATCGTATTAGGGTATTAAGGATTGAGGTGGATTTTTCACTATATTTTTCATGTTGTTACGCGTCATAGTAGTTAATATTTTTCGAAATGGTTGAGTATTAATCAGATACAACTGACCAGACATTTTATGATGATTGATTGACGATCTTAATCTTGCAATAGGGAATCGAGAAATAAAAGGAGCTGCAAATATTTTTATTTTATATTGTATGAATTCATGAAAGCCTTAAATTTTCATCAATAGTTTTTTTAACACACTTCAAGAGCCCAGGAAAAAAACTCTCTAGTCAGACATTCAGTGTTAATTTGACACTTCTCGTTTAAAACCAATATCTCTCTCCGATTATTACAAAATTAATAGTTTTGCTAACCCCGTAATGTTACTCAAATATATTTTTCAGACAAAATTCACCTACAACACTTTAGTCTTCTGTTATTCAAAATCTAAGAAAAAAAAACCGATTAAAATGCTTTGGAAAAAAGACTGAAGATCAGCTACGGAATGCTCAAAAAAAATTTACGTTGCACAGAAGGATATATTTTTTGAAATTTTTAAAGATCATGACTACAAAAAATTCAAAAATAAAAATTGGTGTAAATCCGTATTTTTCAATCATTGAACGGTCAGAATTGTTAAAGTCAAACCAGATAAATTTTGTAAAGAGGATTGAAAAGTTGACGTTACTTTGTACATTTTTGCTTTTTTGGATTGTCAAAATACGAAAAACAAAATTTTTGACAAATTTTCAAAGGTTGCTGTTTTTAAACATTTTGTCAATTGGCAATTTTTTTCGGATTTTCTTGCACTTAAACTTTACTTTACACTGGATTTTAAGTTGAATAACGCAAAATCTAATGCAAAGTTGAATTTAAGGGCTAGGAAAAAAAAATGAAAAATTTTTCGATTAACAAAAAGTTTGAAAAACCAATGCCTTCGAAAATCCTTCAAAAATTTTGTGTCTCGTATTTTGATAATCTTATAAGGCAAAAATATACAAAATAACGTCAACTTTTCAATCCTCTTTTCTAAATTTATCTGGTGTTACTTAAATAATTTTTATGGTTCATTGGTTGAAAAGTACGGTTTTACTCCACTTTTTATATTTTTAGTAGTCATGACCTTAAAAAATTTCAAAAAAATATATCTTTATGTGCAGGACCGTAGGAAAAACTAACTCAGGGAGGGGGGGGGGGGGGGGGGGGGGTTTGGTGACCTTTTTTTTTAAATTTTTTTTCTCAAACAATGTACAAATGAAAAAAAAAATTTTTTTTAAATGCTATATGATTATTCATAATTAAGCTCTGTTACTTAAAAAGTTTTTCGTGTTGAATGGAAAGTTTTGAAAACACATCTTAAAATATTTCAAAACAATAATAAGAATTTGTGTACAGAGTTTTTTAGTAACAAAACAGGAAACATACTTTCATCGATGGTTGAAATCTCAAAATTTGCATCAAAATCTGGTGAACTTAGCTTGAAAATGCCAAAAGTTCTTCTGCACGTATCCGAGCTGGGCGAATCCGTGTGATTTTATTTAAAAACCGGGCAAAATTCTATTTCAAAATTTTTAAACCAAAATTCGGGCAATATCAGACAAAATTTGAGAAAAGTCCTGGAAATATTCAACCAAAATCAAGAAAACCAAACATTTTTGAATGATTATGTTTTTATTGAAAAACATCACCGGATTTTCAATCGAACTTCAGGCTCCCAAAAAATGATTTTGATAATGTTTATTTTAATAAGTCTAGCTTGCGATCATTTCTTCTTTCGACGACAAGATTTAAAATAGTAATTATGCGATTTGAATTTTTAGTTTGATTTTCCAAAAAAAAATGTTAATGAATCCGGACAGAATCTAAATATTTTCCAACAAAATTTGGGCAACCGGGCAGAATCTTTCTAATTATTTTTATAAATATCCGGGCCAGTCCGGGTAAAACTGTAAAATCATGCCAGCAGAATTTTGCTTATTTGATTTGACCTTACAATAAGTTTTTTTCCTTAGTAAATATAAAAGATTATAATTTTGTGGTCGAAATCGTATTTATGCAAACTCGATCCTAGTTTAAAATTTTAGTTTGCCATTTGATTCTTGAAAAATCTGCTATTTTAAAAAGATTGAACAATACACCATAACATGTGTAATTCCCTGCAATTTCTTAAAAAGCAGATATATTTTTATTTATCATCATTTCTCACGTGAGTTTCATAACGTTGTATGAAACATCTTAAGAATTCACAGAAAACTGCTGCAAAAGTTATCAAATCAACTTTCAGTTTTGAATTTCACATTTAGAATATGTTGTGCAATCTACAAATATTCTAAATGGAAAAAAATGCGACTAGTTTAAGTCAGTTTGTGAATTTTTGCAATAAAACTGGTTGTTTACATTTTGTTTCATACGACGCAATGAAATCTTACGCGAGATTTACTTTTCAAAATCAATGCCTGTGGATGTTCATTTTTCAGTAAGTTTTTTTTAATGACAAAACATGCTACATTAACTAAAATTTTTATTATTTTCAGTTGAATTATGCAAACGAACTGCCTTTGGTTAAATGTTAAAAACAAACTCACAAATAGAATTAGAAGCCTGTGATCTCTTGCAATCTATATTCCTTACGGAAATAGTCATCTTGATGATTTTATTTTGATTGCGGAATTTCAATATGAATATTGAACCTGAATTCAAAATGTTAATATTCCATCGCTTTGAAATTTCAGTTCGTATTCTGAAGTGTTCATAAAACGGATTCTGAATTAAGAAATATGAGTTAAAAATTGAAATCACTTTCAAAGCCCTCAATCATGAATACATAATTATAATTGGTATTTTTCGAGTTTTAATGATTATTCTTTATTCCAGCTATGCATTTTTAATCTGACTTGCAAATCTCAATAAAAATAAAAATATTTAATGATGAATCTTTATTGCCATTTTGAAGCTTTGTTAAAATTGAATTTTGCATGTGAATACTAAATTTATTCATCAAATTCGGAAAAATATCATCTAAATGTAAAAAATGCGTATACGTCTCTAAAATCATGAATCAATTTTTCAAGTAAATTTTAGAACCTAGTTTAAATAACGATTTAAAAAAAAAACTTTTCATTGCAATAAAAATTTGATTCGAAAATCAAGAATCCTTAACTGGAAACACAAATATAATTACTAGAGATGTACCGAATATTCGGTCGGCCGAATATTCGGCGCCGAATATTCGGCGCCGAATATCGCCAAAAAACCGTTAAGCCGAATATTCGGCTCACCGAATAGTTGAGCTAAGTTTTCGGCCGAATAGGCCGAATAGGCCGAATATCTACTACAGACTTGTAATTTTTTCAAATAATTTTGGATAATTTATAAAATATCCAAAAGTAATGTTGTAATAGCTACACAATCTTTAGAAACTTATGGTTTCAGCAAAGCATCTAAGGTGTATCCGCGTATCTTTCACTGTATATCCTACAGGAGAATGCTGAACGGTATCGCATTATACTTTGATTTTAGTTTATTCAGGAAATTATATTCAGGAATGCTCATAAATTCAGTAAAGAATCCAGATAAGTCAAATCTTGCCGGGATGTCCAGATATTGTTTATTAATTCTCGAGTTTTGCTTGGGATTATTCAGATTATTTGCTAAATCAAATAAAAATCTCAAATTCCTCTTTAAATTTTTTTCATATTTTATGTTCATTATTTAAAAAATTTCTAAATATACATAAATTTTGCCCTTTTATAATTTTTTTTTTCAAAAATCGTTCTGAATGCCTGATACGTGTAGTTGAAAGTGTGGTTTGCTTAAGGTTAAAGATCATCTATTTTTTCAAAAACTATTTTAAAAATATCTTGCTAAAATTTGATCTTCATCTTATTCAATATAAGTGAAGCAATTTCAAATAACTTGACACCTGTTTCGACATTAGTGATTAGTGACATTAAGTGATAAACGCCCTAGATGCAACTAGTCAACTGATGTCTTTTCAGTTATTGATGACATTTTAAAAATTAGAAAGACCACTACTTATTTAAAAAATATCTTGTAATACATCATCGGATAAATACCATCTGGTTTAGAATAGTCGACTAAAACATGAGGGACATTAAAATGGAAGAAATAGAAAACATTGAAATAATCGCTTAAGGTTTTTTCATTGAAAACTCAATAGAATATTCGACCGAATATTCGTTTGGCCGAATAGTTGAAAAGCTCATTATTCGGTATTCGGCCGTTCGCCGAATACCACTATTCGGTACATCTCTAATAATTACGAATTTGATTATATTTAAGAAACCAGAATCACTGAAATGAGTTGAGTCTTATTCAAAATTATATATTCAGAAATTAATTACTATGAAAAAGTGAGAAATTTTTTTGAAAAACTTCAGCTGAATTCTGAATCTGATATTAGTTTTCGAGGTTTTGACATCAGTTCTGAGTAAAGATTGTTACTATCGAATAACCACCGTAATAAAAACAATAACAAATTTGGATTGTAGATTAGAATACCGCGCTTGCATTTGATGGACTTTATGGGGGGAGGGGGTTAAAACCCCAGCCCCCCCCCTCCATAACCATGGCCATGCTTATGTGTAACCAACAGCTTCTAGCTTCAGCTTTCTTGAACACTAAGCGATTTTTTTCCGTAGCTGATCTACAGTTTTTTTAAGAAACATTTTTTCGAATTTTTGTTTCTTAGACTTTGAATTACGGAAGTTTGAAATGTTGTAGGTGAATAATGTGTGATAAACATATTTGAGTTAGAATACGATGTTTCCAAAACTATACATTTTGTAATAATCAGTTGAGAAACAAGAGAGATAGGTTGTAGTCAGGACGTGTCAAATTGACACTCCAGGGACTATAATGGGTAAAAATTTCTGGGACAGGATGAGAGATGAAATTTTTTGGCTCAAAATTGATAGTCCGAAACCCCTTCTTACAAACAGGGATTTCGTGGAATACATACAAGTAAGTAAGACATTAATTTTGGCATAACTTATAAATTTAAAAGACAAATAGAAAAAAATAGATAGCGATTAAGAACCTAATGTTTCCTAATTTGATTTTAAATCGTGATCAAATTATTAAAAATGGATATAATCGGTGGTAATACAATTCTTATCTTCTACAGTTTGATTTTCGCTCTTTCAACTGTTTCAATTTTTGAAATTTCTTAAACTTTATTTATCCCCCTTCAAAATTTGGGGGGGGGGGGGGTAAATTTCTTGGTAGATAGGGGTTATACGAGAAATGATTTGTTTGTTTTTTCGCAAAAAGAGAACTTTCTTCAAACGATTTTTTTATTACGAAATTAACACAAAAACTCATTTTTGTTATGAACGTACAATTGCAAACGCTGCCTTAACCATCAAATGCTCGAGATGAATGGCGGATTGATTACGGTTCGTTTCTCCGAAACGGAGAGGACCAGCAACTTCATCACCGGTCCTTGGCCAAGCTCCTCCCCTTTACCGCGGCGTTATGTTGCAAGCAAAATAAAACTTTGAACAAGGTCACTAAATTCAATTTCGTGCCAGCGCTCGATTCCCGTACATGTACCTACATTCATCGAATTCACTCTGATTCGATGTGGAAGTTTCATCATGTGAGGATATCTATATGTTTTTTTTTTTCATAAGAGAAAACCGGGCAAAATCCGAAACTCACCCGCCTCTATTAAGATTGTTTTTTCTTATTCTATCGAGCAACTTTCAACGAAACTCAAATATCATACTGATTGAGTTATTTCATCAAAAGTTTATCAAACGCCATCCCTTTCTCGACAAGGTTTGAGGGAAAATCATAGCTTTGGGAAAAAGGATTCTTGACACGTTTTCCTATGTTCGCTTGTATACGCTTCTGGAATTAAAATTATAAAAATGAATCTTATGTTTTCGAGAGGTTTCTACCGAAATTGATTGAACATATTTTTACTTAAAATTATTTTAGATTTATCAAATCAATACTTCTCATGATCGAAATCAATCTTATGAATTGAAAGCAGAGAGCTTGAAAAGATATAATAGCAATTGACTTAATTTTCCTTGAGGACAATCAGCAATCAACCGGTTGCTCAGCTTTATCGAGAAAAACTTCCGCAATCGTGGCATTTGTTCATCATATTTCATTCTGGGGATTTTCAATTTGATTTCTGTTAACAAGTGTAATCTTTTTGCTGACCGAACCAATAAATATTCCAATAACCGGACTCTTCAGATTTCAACCGGGGTCCATGTTCATGTTTCAAATCTACCGGAATTGTTCAACTTCTTAGACATACTTCCTCCAGAAAAGGAAGAAGCTAGAAATCACTGACCGGTTCCATGTTGCAGACTATAAATTCTGACCAAGCAAAGAAGAGGCTGGATGGAATTCCCCAGTTGTGGGTGGAAGAAAGCTTTGGAAAATGTTTTCCTTTTCACCTGTGAGATGTGATGTGTGCATGTGAAGTTTGCAACAAGCCCGAACAAACCTCAAAACACCGACATGTATCGGTATTTTCCCCAAGTGACTCGGTCTTTCAATATGGAAAACTGAAAGATTTGTTTCTGGAAATGATACTCGAAGAAAGCCGGTGGTATTCTTAGAGGATGGTGTTGAGGTCTTTGCAAATGTCTTGAGAAAGCTCGGTTTAAATGTGAATTGGGAAATGCAAGATTTTATACCAAACACGGTAGGAGTAGATTTCATTTTAATTTATATTCAGACTCATCTTCTTTGAATCTTTGAAAAAATATAAACCCAACAAATGTTGCCAGATATTTGTATTTGTTTTCTAACCAAAAACTATTTACTACTGTCTTTGACGAAATTGTTCGAGGAATCTGCTGATTGAACATTGAAAAATTCATCCCGTGATGATTATCATGAAATCCATCGTTCTTCCAGTCAAGCTTTCAAACTCGTCTAGCTCATGCAGCCGATTAATTTTATCACATCCATTCAGGACATTCTTCATAAAATGTGAATACACATTCACCCGGAGATCCATCAATGCACGGAAACGCAAACGCTACAGAAGAAAGAACGATTCGTCAGCATAATGCGAAGAAATCTGTACCATGCATCCCCCCTTACTACCCTAATGGCTTCCGGATCCCTTCTGGTGGGGAAGCTGATACCACCCTTGTTCCTATTCGTCTCGGTTAAGATGAACGTCTTTCTTATAAGTCTCTCCATTTCTCTGTCTCGATTTTCGATCATTGGAGTTCTGGTCTGTTGCCGAGCACGTGATATGCATGCTGATGGGTCATATTTCAATATCAGCAGAACTTCCGACCTTATTTGATGTGAGTGGACAAAAAATGGGAAGTTTGTCCGCCTGCAATACTGTTGCAAACTTTGACATCGTGTTGCTTCTAATAAATTTTATCTTTTGGAGCAATAAGAAGTAAAAATGTGCTTCTGATGCGTTAGTTATGTTGAGATTTTTTTTGACTCACTGAAAGAAGAATTTAATTTTGAAAACAACTTTAAACTAAATTTGCTGGTTAAAAAATAACTCAGCTGAGATGCCTGAAACTTTACACTAAAAACGATTAAAAAGTTTATTTTTAAATGAGTCTTCAAGAAAAACCAAGAAAAATATTGATCTATTTTTTTTCAATTTGTATAGACCATTTTTAAAAGGTATCAAAAAATAAACACTATTTTTTTTCCAGGCTAGTGGCTCCAGAGAGTGTGAACATTTTGCAACAAATTGGTATAAACCTTGCCTATACACAGGCGTTTTTTTTTTTGCTTTATTATGAAAGTATAAACTAGGAAACGTTCAAGCAGTACATCACGCTTGTTTCATGGTGTAATGATTTCATCTTGAATTTTGTTACTGTTAAATTCTCACCCTGTTACACTTTCTTGCTTTGAATATGTTTTCATAATTTGAAGCTGTATGTGAATCTTGGATTTCGTTTAAGGGGGTTATAATGAGTTCAGTGCTGCAAATTTTCTGAAAGCACGAATGATATTGACTGTGGTTTTCTATCAGTGTTAAAAGCTCAAACTCAAATATAAAAGCTTCTGATCGGCTCGATCATCCTCGTGCTTAAGGTCCTAAGCTTTATGAATTCGCTTAGGCGTTTCTGTCAGCTAAGTTGCTGTAATTTCAGTAGGTATTTGTTTTTGCCATTTTCGAAAATTCTGAATTGGGATTTGATAAGAAAACACGATTTTAAATTCGCTTAAACTACACGATTATTGAGAGGGGACGGGAAGGGAGATGAATATAAATTTTTTTCGTTTTGAATTTTTGGCACGGACGATGCACAGCAAAAAAAGTTTGTGATATTACATCGAAAACGTGCACATAACCTGAGTCGCAAATGGTATCTAATATTACATCATTTTGATGTAGGTACAAGAAAATTGAATGGAGAATCTTAGTAGACAAATTCGAGCTCGAAAATTATGTACCGACGATGAAATCGTAAGCCATTTTCAATTTACGTTATCGTTTTGAATTTCTACTTTTGATGATAACTGATCATTATTTTTGGTGTCGATTAATATTTTAGACTTAAAATTAAAATTAATTTTTCCTCTACGTATGGATATAGGGATTAGGTTATTAAATCAGGTTAAAATTGCAATACATTTTCGGAAAATTTATTCAGGGACTTGATGTCCACCCAATTTTTATCTTTTGGTAAATTAAGTTTATTATATTTCACTGTATTATCAATTATCTTAATTTTCTATTCAATATTTTCCTAAGAGTGGAAAAAGTCTTTCCTTTTCTGGTTATCCGAATGCGGAACACCTTTTCTTATCTAAGTTTGTGGCATATCGGCAAATTGAAAATCTAATTAGAGAGCAATTATGATAGATATGAAAATTGATAGGTGGAAAGGTCAAAGCTAGAGCGCTTTGGGTAGAAGAAACGAATAGATGGTGAAATTGTGAGCTTAGGGCATTGTTTCTTATCGACAGCATGAAACTGAATGTGTGATTCTTTACCCGGCATCTGCTGGCTGTTTGTAGTAAGTGACGAAGAAGCCACATTGCTACCCACAACCAGCCCAGATGGGTCGAACACATGAGGTTGCGTCCGACCGGGGAACACCTTTTACGCAAACCGACTAAAATTTTATGAAGGAATGCACTCCGTGTTTATAAATGGATGCCCCTTGGATAACCATGCCACTTCGTGGTTGCATACCGAAACACTTCAATTCTGTAACAATATAATCAATATTTTCACAGGGTGGAAAAGAAATTAAAAAATACACACCTTCACATCCAGTTGTCTGAAGTCTCCGGATATTTTAATTTGGTTGATGCAATGGACCTCAATTTCCTTAAAAACGACAAAAAGTTGAATTAAGTTAGGATCTATGATTTTGCTATGATTTGTTATGAAAATGGATATGACTTACCGTCAGGAAAAATTCGTCTGAATCTTTTTGATATTGAAATTTGTTTAAACGTCAAATTGGACGAACTTGGCTACTTGATGTAATATTGCATATAAGGTTATGATATTACACTACGTGACCTGTTCATGTTGTATACAGAGCTTCGATGTAATATTAAATCAAAAATCTTCGGAAATACATTGATCGGCTAACATCTACAAAAATTATATCGGGCATCGTTATATTTTTTTTGCTGTGTGAGTGTTCCATAAACCCAAAAATATACATTTCTCGATGGCGACATGAAGAATATCTGACAAATATGAGAAAAATTTGAAAATTGTGATAAAAAAAGTGACAAAATAATGACAAAATGTAATAAATGATGACGAATATCTGACACATCTGACAAAAATTTGACAATAAAACTACAGCAATCTAACAAATATGACAAAATTATGACCTGAATATGACAAAAAATTGACTATAAAATGACAAAACAAAACAAAAACATGACAAAACCTGACAAATGAGACAAAAATATGACATAAATATGAAGAATATTACAAAAATATAGCAAAATTTTTACAATACAATAACAAAACATGAAAAAATATGACAAAAAAATGTCAAAATAAAGACAGAAATATGACATTGATTTGGCAATAAGATGACAAAACATTTGATAAACCTTAATAAAAAATATGATAAATGTGTTTAAAAAAAAAGTCAAAATTATGACAAAAATCTGATTAATATAACAAAATGTTGACAAAAAATCAACAATTAAATGAAAAAAAAAACATGACAAACTCATGACAAATTTGGAAAAAAATTACAAAAATGTGAAAGATATGACATTTGTCACATTTTTATCGCTTTGTCATAATTTTGCATAGTTTGACGACATTTTTGTCCCATTAACTTCAAACCTTTGTCATATTTTAATCATAATTTTGTCATATTTTTTTTAATAATGTCGTTTATTTGTTTTATTTTTATTACAATTTTATGTCATGATATTGTCACTCTATTTATATATATTCGTTATATTTTTTCCTCACTTGTAATATTTTTGAAATTTTTGCCTATATTTTGTCATATGTTTGTTATATTTGTCACATTTTTATCAATTGTTTACTACAATTGTTGTACTTTTGCGAAATTTTGTCATTTTTGTCAAATTTTGTCATATTTTTTCACATTGGTCATATTTTCGACTGATTTGTGTTGATATTTTTCATTGTATTGGGAAATTTAAGTCATATGTCTCAGATTTTTGTGTATTTTTTTTGTCATCATTTTGTCACACTTTTGCAACATTTGTCATGTTTTTTCAGTTTATTGCCGAATTTTTGTCATATTTGTGTCATAATTTTATTATAACTTTTCGAAATTTTGTTATAGTTTTGTCTCACACAATCGTCCCACGCGCTCTCTCGCCGGCGTTCATCTCGCCAACCCGTACACTTATTTCTCAACCTTTCTACCTTTACACACTATGTTGAAAAGACGTTTATTTTTATCATAATCCTTAAAAAAAATAGAAATCTCAGCAAAAGTTATAAAATTTCCGAAAGTCTAGCGCATCGAACAAGCTTTGTCATCATTTAACTAAACTTAATGATAATCGAATTGAGCTTTTTTCATTTTAAGCAATGTTTGCTGGATACTGAAAATGACGATTGGATAATCTCATGAACCTGCTAAGAGCCTGAATGTATATCTACTGACCACTGATGTTGCCGATACGTGATTTGATTTTGATTTTCGTTTATTTGAAAGGGTGCCGATACGTCAATGAGTATGCAGAGTACTGTCGGGATTGAACTTTCTGTTCATTATCGGATGAATTCAGATGGAAATGAACTGAGTGTCTAACACTGCAATAACTTCAATCGAATAGCTGACACTGATTATTTGCAGTAGGGGAGATAAGGGCATAACGAGCACTCAGGGCATAATAAGCACTACTCTTTTCTACAACAGTACGTATTTTCTAAAATAAATTTTCATGAGGATTTGTTCCGTACTTCCTATAGCATTAATTTTTCACAAAAACAGGAATATCCTTATCATCTTTACAGAGATATTTTAAAAAATCAGCTAGGTTCTCAAGTAACGAAAATATTATAATTTTTGAGCATCACGAAATAAGCTCTTATGATCTAAAAATAACCTTTATCTATAATGTACGCACTGCAACATGATGACACATTGTTTCTCAATTTTTACCTTCATAAAATTTTTGATTTTTCACTTTCATCAATTTTAAAACACGTTTTTGTTGACTCGAGGCATATAGAGCACCACTGATCGAGGCACGATAAGCATTTTCTGCCGTAGAATCTAGCAGTAAATTAAAATTGATTTATAGAGCCACAACTTGACTTGTTAACATTCGACGATTTAATCATTAGTAAGGTGTCGGAGAGGTAATCAAAAGACTAGAGTTCGATTTCTGTTCAAGGTGATTTTTTTCATTTACAATTCATGATCGATTTTTTTGATTGTTACATTAAACGGCTAAAAGTAGCATCCAGAAACGTTATGTATGAGCGTGTGTGAATTTTTTGTATTTTACAAACAGACCTAGTTTATTTTGTTATTGCTTTGTTTGATGAATCTACGACTCACCTGACTTCATTGAGTTGAATTTGCTGCTCGATTCCTTGGCAGAAAACGCACATCTTGCCCTGATTAATGGTGCTTATACTGCCCCAGAGGGGGGGTTCTCATTATGCCCCTACAGTTGTTGGTTTTCCGCTATTGGCAAAATTTTTAAAATGCGTTTTTTAACGTTTTCATCTAGTTTTTCAAGTTTCAGACCGTTAGGAAATAGGCTTTTCAAGTGTCTGATCACGAATCAATAATGCAACCTGCATGTTATAGCTGTTTTCTATAGTTTTATAAGCGTTTTCCTTAAGGTGGCCATTATGCCCTTATCTCCCCTACTGAATGAAAAATTCCGAATAAAATTTTCTTGGGTAGAATAAATCCAATTTTGTTTTCTTCGTCGACACAATGGTGAATTTATTAATCTGAATTCTGGAAAGTATGGTGAGTTCTTTATTTGACCTATGCATTTCAATTCCAAATCTGTATCCCAAAATGTATTCTAATGATTGAATTTAAAATATTAATTTTATATCTAAGTTCTGAATTTGTACTACAAATTCTAGATCTGAACACTCTCAAACCCATTTTTTCTGAAAAATTCACAAAAGTCGCTTAGGAAAATTGTTCAACTTTTTTTTTTGAAAATGCATAATCAAAGGGGCAAAGAACTTAATTTGCAATACTTTTTTGGCTGCAGCTATTCTGAATTTGACCTCTGAATTTTAATTCAACATCTGTATCCAAAATAAAATTGTCCTTACAGAAAACTGAATCAAATTTATAAATAAAGGTTTGCTTCATGAATACAAACAACTTTTGTTCTACGAAAATCTTTATCGCTAAGGAATTTATTTTAACAATATATTTAAAACTTGCATAGCCACAGGGACAAAACACAAAACAGACATTCAAAATCTTCACTAAGTATTGCCAATTCAAATCTGGATGTTACTTATAATGTAAATTTTTAATTTGATGTCTGAATCTGACTTCTGAATGCGAATGAAGGATTACAATATATATCCCGATTTTTATTTTTAAGTTAATCCTAAATCTTAACTCGGAATGATTTAAAAAAAAAAAATGTAAAAAATGATATTCAGATATCTCATATAGAATTTACCTACATACATCTGAATCTGAACATAAATTTGAATCCTGGAACTTAAATCTGAATTCGAATCTGAATCCTAGATCTGAATTCTAAATTTTAATCTCAATTCTCAATCGAAATCCTTTTCTTTGAATCTTAATATTAGTTTTGAATGTCAAGTCTGTACAGAAGTCTAAATTCGAAACCTTCCAAAAATATTCAATATTTTCAAATCGATGGATTAGTTTCAAACCCTCATTTCAAATAGTAATTCAGCTGTAGAATCCATTTCATGCAAAAGTTCAATGATGAATTCCATAATTCATACACAGCGTACATATTCTCGCTTAAACATTCGTGACCCGTAAACTCCTGAAGGTAGGCTCAATTTTACATCCAAGAATATGTTGAACAAAAACAACCTCGGCAAAGTTTGATGAGAAAAAACGATTTCGATTCTGACTGTTGAAACTGAATTATGAGCACAGAGAACAGACATCGAGCCCCGAACAAAAATGTGTTGAAAACGTGTGTGAGAATACCAACCTAAGTTTCAAACCAAATTCGTAAGTGGACTAACATCCATGAGATGTCGCTACCAGTACAATTATTTTTCCATTTTTTGGACACGCTTAGAAATTAATAGCTTATCTTAAATGAGGCCATTGCAACATATGAGAGTAACACAACTTTTTGAGTAATAAATTTTAAGAACATCATGATTTAAAAAAAATGCAAATCATCATCACACTTTAATCGCTGTCATATGTTCCAGCATATGCCCCATATTGTTCAATCAATAATGACGCTGAATTGAAAATTAAATTCCAAGTTTTAAAGTATGTCTGTCAGTAAATAGTTTTCTAGAACAGAGAATGTGAACATAAATGTTATAATTGTTAATTATGGGTCGGTATTCCGGTTGATGTTATCTTGTAACTCATGGGTAACTCAGTTATAATTTATTAATTTCTACTGATTACTAACCCTGAGTTACATGTATCGATCTCAGGTAACATCAATCAGAATATCGAGCCATAATTTACAATTGTTCACATTTTCTGTTCTAGTAAACTGTTAACTGATAGTGAAATTCCAACACATACTTTAACACTTGGAATTCAACTTCCAATTCAGCGCCAAAATTGTTTGATTGGTGCATATGACAGCGTTCAAGTGTGATTGAAATATGATTTGCACTTTTTTTAAATCATGATGTTTTAAAATTTATTACACCAAAATTTGTGTCACTGTCATACATTTCACTGGCCTCATTTGAGATAAGCTATGAGTATTAATTTCTAAGCGTGTCGAAAAAATGAAAATAAAAATAGGTGTACCGGTAGTGACATCTTATGGATGTTAGTCCACTTACGAATTTGGTTTGAAACTTAGGTTGGTATTCAAACACACGTGTTGAGCTCCAGCTCGAACTCTGTTCTCTGTGTTATGAGTCTGGATTCTAAATCTTAATCCTGATTTGAAACTTTTGCTCAATCTAAATTCTGTCTCAGTAAGTTGATTTGAATAAATTTAACTTAAATTATACTTTTAAACGGTTTAAAACATCGGAGGTTAAAAAAATCTTCTAATTTTAAGTCGGGAGAATAACTGAGAATTGTAACACAAAGCAAGTTGAGAGGACCGCTTTGGAAAAAAAAATGCAATTCAAGTGAGTTGAGAGAACAGCTTGAATTTGATACACCAAGCGAGTTTTAAGTACAACTTCGGGAAAAAAAATACAATTCAAGTAAGTCGAGAGAACAGCCTGAAATTGTTACACACAGCGAGTTTGGAGGACAGCTTTAGAAAAAAAGGCAGTTCAAAAAAGTGTAAAGGACAGCTTGAACAGTTACACAAAGCGAGTTGAGAGTACAGTTTTGGGAAAAAATACAACACAGCGAGTAGATCGAACAGTATGAACATGTTACACAAACAAAGTTAAGAAGACAGCTTTAAAAAAAGCAATTCCAGCGAGTTGATAGGACAGCTTCAGTAAATAAAACCAATTCAAGGGAGTTGATAAGACAGCTTGGAAATGTAACACAAAGAGAGTTTAGAGGACAGCTTCTTGAAAAAATGCAATTCAAGCGAGTTGAGAAGACAGCTATAAATTTTGGCACAAAGCGAGTTGAGAGGACAGCTTTAGGGAAAAAATAATTCAAGTGAGTTAAGAAGACAGCTTAGAATTGTAGCACAAAGCGAGTTTAGAGTACAGCTTTGGAAAAAAAAATAATTCAAGCGAGTTGAAAGGACAGCTTGGACATATTACACAAAGCGAGTTGAGGAAACAGCTTTAGAAAAAAAAACCATTCCAGCAAGTTGGGAGAACAGCTTGAAATTTTAACACAAACCGAGCTGAGAGGACAGCATAGAAAATAATGTGCTTTTCAAGCGAGTCGATATGACAGCTTGGAATAGTAAACAAAGCGAGCTGAGGGGACAGCTTTGGAAATCAAACAGTTCAAGCGAGTTGAGAGGACAGCTTGGACTTGTTATACAAAGCAAGATGAAAGGACAGCTTTGGGAAAAAAACACAATTCAAGCAAGTTGAGAGATCAGCTTGAAAATGTAACAAAAAACGAATTGAGAGGACAGCCTTAAAAAATGCAATTCAAGTGAGATGAGAGCACAGCTTTGGGAAAAAAAAATTCAAATCAAGTGAGTTGAGAACACTGCTTGGAAATATAACACAAAGCGAGTTGAGAGGACAGTTTGAGGAAAACATACTATTGAAGGCGAGTTGAGAGGACAGCTTGGACCAATTGAAGCGAGTTGAGAAGAAAGCTTCGAATTGTTACACAGATCGAGTTAAGAGGACAGTTTAAGGGAAAAAAAAACAATTCAAGCGAGTTGAGAGGACAGCTTGGCTTTTTACAAAAAGAGAGTTGAGAGGACAGCTTTGGGAAAAAAAATACAATTCAAGCGAGTTGTGCGAAGATATACAAAGCGAGTTGAGAGGACAGTTTGAAGTTGTAACACAAACTGAGTTGAGACAAAACTAATTTCAAGCAAGTTGAGTTGCCCTCTTTAAAAAATATGTGCGATACTTTAAATAAAAAGTAAAATTGATTGAACGGAATTGAACTTGAAGTTGTCATACAAAGCAATACAGGAAGACACCTTTAAAAAAATTGAAAAAATAAGATTTTCAGCGGGTTGAAATACCACCTGCCACAACGAAAATGCTGTAAAAAAATTAGAATTTTTTTAGAGAATTTTAATGAAAATTCAAACCGTTTGAAGACAGCTTCATGCGTTTAAAGAGAGCGACTCAATTGGGAAAATCTTAACCTTAATAAAGATAAAGTTATGAAAAAAATCGTGCTTAAAACCATTTAAAAATGCAGTGTAATTGCCTTGAAAGGAATGGAAAGGAGACAAATTTATTATCACTTTTAGAAAATCAAAACCAAGGTGAATTTCAAATGAAACTGCGCATTGCATGTCTTTTTAATTTCTTTGAAATTTCGAACTTAGTTTGATTGATAACGAAAAAAGAAAACGAAAGACAAATTTGAATTGTACAATTTCTTAACCTTTTTTTCATCCATTTTCATCCATCAAATAGTTATTTACTCCGGCTTGATTCACTGACAACGACGGAAGTCGGCCATGTCAGTTGTTTCCGTAAAAGTTGAAAAAAATTTCCTCTCAAAGACCCCATCTTCCTAAAGTCAAAGAAGAGAATAAATCCCTTGCTTTAAAAGTAAACTTTCCCTTGCTGATGGGGATGGAGAAGGAAGTGTGAGAAAAAAGGG
Organism: Uranotaenia lowii; assembly: GCF_029784155.1. Classification (NCBI taxonomy): domain Eukaryota; kingdom Metazoa; phylum Arthropoda; class Insecta; order Diptera; family Culicidae; genus Uranotaenia; species Uranotaenia lowii. The sequence goes on along the minus strand of NC_073693.1, from coordinate 60,870,363 downwards.
GGCCCCTGCTTGATGAAGAAAACTGACAATAGGAAAACGTTTATTCACTATGATTTGAAAAGGGAGAATGGACGGAATGGGAGGCGGCAGAATGGTTGAGAGGAATTGTGTTGTTGGTAATGTAATTGGTAATGTTTGTGCTTGAAAGACCGAACACAAAATGTTGTGTTGGGCTTTTGAGTTGGACAAGGAAGTTGGAAGGGAATTGTTGTGGTGTTGCTAGAGGGGCGACAAATACTCAAAGGAAATGAACTTTTAGATCCTGTAAGCAAGATGACAGGTGTACTCTCTTTTTGTCATTGTGGTTTGATTTTTATCTTTTGAATGTACTCATTGTTTTTAGATATGAACTGAATGTTTGTTTGATTCTTAGACTCTTACAAAAGATAAGTTGCATTTATTTTCTAACCTCTTTGTAGAACTTTTTTTTCCTAAGTTCTCCTGTTTATTGATCATTCATGGAACCGCCATCAACCAGTTGTTGTCCTACGCTGTCCAAGAAAATGAGAAAACGTGCTGATAACAGATTTAGTGCCTATCACCTCTCCTTCATTTTGTTCAGAAATTTTCCCAACCCTCCCATCACGATGTCAGCAACACCCAGTTAACAGCAAAGCTCCTCCATAGCGGAAAACTTTTTTCATCGCATTAGTATCAGAAAAATTATCGGCGACAGTGCGAAATCGCTGTGAAACAAAACGAGAAAAATCAGCGTGCCACCAGAAAAAAAAACACACACACACAAAATCTAGTGGCACAATTTTTTAAATTGAAAAAGTTCGCCCTGACCAGTTGTTGGAGGAATCATTTTCTTTCGAATTTTCCCCTCAATTTATAGAGTACGAGAGGAAAAACTAGAGCAAACCATACATCCTCACACCCACAATCCCTAGCCGAAAATGAGAAAAGTACCTCCCTGAAAGTTCAAGACTTCCCCCGCAATAAGCCACACGAGTCCTGGCTGGATGAAATGTATCAACTGCTTGCGGTCGTCAAAGTTTGGTCCGGATTCGAGAGTGTTTGAAATGACCTCTCTAGTCCTCTCGACGGCACTTAGAGAGAAATAATACAGATGATTTGACGTTGCCAGATTTCGGTCAATTTGAATCGCATTGGGAAAGTGAATTGATTTTTCGTTCCAGTTCGTTTGATGCGGATCGAGGGGATATTCGAAGGTACATAGCTTATTCATGCTGTTTGATCAAAAGGTGAAGCTCGTACCGAGAACGAACTTTCCAATGAGCGGAATAGTATTTTCTGATTTTGCTTTCATGACAGGGTTTGAGTCAAAAAGCAAATGCATCAAGCAAATTATATGTTGAAGTTTCATTTCCCCTACATTTTGAAATGTTCTTTGACATTTAAGATTACCACACATTACACATTATCATATCACTGTTTGAAGCTTGTGATGTAGCTCAGTTTGCAAGTCAGTTGCTCTCTGAGCCCATGTCCGTGAGTTCGAGCCCAAGAGTAAAAATCGATCACAGTTGCACCGGATAAGTTTGTCAATGACTGTCCGCATACTGCATTAGACTGAGTCGATTTGGGGTCATTTTGGAATTTCTCAAACCCTGGGGTCTAAAAAGCTTCGCCTTGGTCCAAAATTCATCCATGATTTTTTGCAAAATTTTTAAGTAACGTTTACATGAGTAAATTTGAACTTTTAGGTTTGTATGGGAAAATTGAATATTTTGTACTGAAAAATCGACATCATTTTTGTTTCGTCTGTGGAACCGAGCCAGCTGATGGTTTTTGTGCCAATTTATAAAATTCCTAAAGGAAATTTTCCACTGAACAACTTTGTCGAAGACTGTAACTGCGTATTCTATTAGGAAAAAAAATATTTGCTGTTTAACAGAAGTATGTCTTTTCGCATAGATCGATAGTAAATTCTATTGACATCACTGCTTGAGCCTCGCGAAATGTTGCATGGAAAAAAGTCACACAATACCTCGCTAGGCATCCTGCAGGGATGTCAATTGTATTTATTTTTTATCAGTGCGAAAAGATATACCCCTGTTAGACAACTAATAACTTTTTTTCCTAATAAGATACGCAGTTACGGTCTTCGACAGAGTTGTTCAGTGGAAAATTTCCTTTAGGAATTTTATAAATTGGCACAAAAACCATCAGCTGGCTCGGTTCCACAGACGAAACAAAAATGATGTCGATTTTTCAGTACAAAATATTCAATTTTCCCATACAAACCTAAAAGTTCAAATTTACTCATGTAAACGTTACTTAAAAATTTTGCAAAAAATCATGGATGAGTTTTGGACCAAGGCGAAGCTTTTTAGACACCAGGGTTTGAGAAATTCCAAAATGACCCCAAATTGACTCAGTCTAATACTGCATCGTTGATATAAGTAAGTCGAGAATGACATAAAGATGTTAAAACGGCGTGACTTGAGTTAAGTCCACTTTATTTAAATATTTGTCAATGCCGATGAAAAACAACGAATAATAATAAATGAGTCATAATAGCGGGACAAAAACATTTAGTTTTCTTCAACACAATCGCAAAAGTGAGACTAGCATTTGTAAGTGGTTTTGAACTCCTCTCTTTGGGCAGCAGATTTATTTTTATTTGGAGAGCATCTGAAATCACAGTTGGCTGTGAGGCGCTTTTGACAGTTGACAATAAAAAAAATGAAGGTCATTGTAAAATGTTACAGAACTCAAACGATTTTCGAATGATAATGATCAAATTTGGCACAAAAAAAATTTTTGATGTCATGAAATTATTTGAAGTATCCAATTGTTTTTGTAAACGGGGGCTCTTTTACAATTAACGTAATATAAGGCCCAATTAAAAAAAAAAATTAGTACTCATCTTCTAATCTTCTACGAAAACAAATGGAAGATTTTTTTTTGTTGAACATGTTTGACACATTCAGATGACTTATTCTATTGTAACCCTCTGCCATTCTTAGAATGGGAGGGAGGAGTCCCATATGAAATCCACATAAAATGGGACGAAACTCGAGAATATTCAAACTATTTCGATGAAATTTTAAACACATATAAGTTAAAAAGAACAAGATGATTTTAAATATTTGAAGGCGTATTCAGTTTTTTTTAAAGGGGTCCCCTATATAAAAAACCAAATATTTGACAAAAATTGAATGATTTTTAAAAGAATTTCATTTAAAATTAATGCACATAAAATGACATATTATGAGATGATTGCTCTAATTGGCAAACAAGATTGATGAAAAAAAATATTTCTTATTAATATAAAGAAAAATAAAAATTGGTACACATTGAAGTTTTGAGATAATTTAAAATTTTATGAGGTGTTTTCCGTTTTTGTGAATGGTGGCTCCCATAAAAAATGATCAAAACATAACAAAACTAGAATTATTTTTGTAAGAAGAGAAAGAGATATGTATCAAACTTGCTCCTTAAATAAATTTGACATAATGACATGATTTATCACATTGATTGACAAGTCATGATTCCTAAGAAAAGGGGAGGAGAGCTCCTACACGAATTTGAAGTAATATGCGGATAAAACTTAAACAAATTTCCTGTGGTTCCGGTCAAATTCGGTACACTTTGAAGTCTTTAAGTATTTAGATGATACTTTGAAATTCTCTTGCAGCTTTTGTGGATGCTCCCATTCAAATTCAACGTAAGATTTTACATGCTTCGGAAAAATTTTAAGTGATTTGCACCAAGCTGGTCGTGGATGTATAAGTTTTGATTAAATATTTTTTCTGTATTCTAACATATAATCGACTTGAACAATTTTAAAGTAACTTCACTTAGTTTGGCATACAAGTCTAATTTGATAATGACATGATTCAAATGAAAAAACTCCTCCCCCTTCACCTAGTCCTAATTTTTTAGGGGGGGTGGGGTAGGTTCTAACATTTTCAAAAAATCGATTTTTTATTTTTTTATTGTAAAACATTTCAAGAATGTTGTGTCAAATTTACAAGTCAATTGAAGCAAACCTGTAGAAATTATAGGCCTTTATCACCTCCTATCTAATACTGCAAGAAAACAAGAGCAGAAACTTCAAACGCGTTTTTCTCGAAAGCACATTTTTAAAGTCCGTGGACATCGTCATTTGAAAACTACTTATCCGATTCTTTTCAAATTTGGAACATATTTTCTATATATAAAATACCAGACCCCAACGTTTTTCTTTTTTTATTTACTTTGGGGAGATTTTACAGATAAAAAATGCCGAATTTTTCCGTAAAGAATCGCAGTTTTTCTTCAAACAGCCTCAAAAAATTCATAAAAAATGTTTTAAGTTACCGACCATTTTCCTTTCATAATACTTCTATAGGTCTCATAAATATGATATCCTTATTTTGATTGGATTTGGAATCGTGTCATTATGAGAAAACTGTGGTGGAGTGATAATAAGTCAACGATGTTGTTTTTTTGCAGTAGGAGGACAATGTGCAAAACTTTTAATCGAAGTTTAAATACATATTATTCAGTCAATTTGACATTAGCGACATTCTAGCCCTAATAAACAGTTATTTTTTTAAAATAAGAAAAAAAATTAAGGCAAAAATCCGTTCGATTTTGGCATCATTCGATTTTGGCAACACAAAATGTTCGGGCATGTAGCCAAAATCGAACGGGGTCTGTATACTTTGTTCTGAACTTATACGAAATTTCCATCAAGGTTGTTTTCTCTATAGTGATGTTTCTACGCAAGAAAGTCACACTAGAGAGAATTCTATGAAAATAGCAAATTTTACATATAAAAAAAACCTCTTAAGATGAATTTAATACTGTTGAATATAATGTTATTCATTTAAAAGGATACTAAAATGGTGGATGGGTAGGGTGGTCTAACCGGTTTTACCGAAACCGGTAAAACCGGTAAAACCGTCCATTTTCCAATACCGGAAATACCGACTTTTAGGACAGTAAAAAACCGATATTTCCGGTAAATTATTCATCATTCTTTGGCACTGTAATAAAATTGACATTACTAAATTTTTTTAACCAAATATGTAAGAGTACAAACATTCACATTTTGTTCAATCAGTTTCAAAATCTCAGCTCAATAAACCCAAGTTATCACTGTATCTTTAATTGAAAACTGGAATTTGGTCAAAAGATGCAAAAATGTTTTATCTATGAACAGGCCACGTTTATCAAAATCGTTCTAAGCAGTGCCAAGCTTTCGAAAATTAAAAATTTAAAAACCAAAATGTTGAAAACTCATTAGAAACTTCCTATTTCATGTTTTAAATGAAATGTTTCAAAAGAGTCAGCATTTAAATACATGTTAGAATGTTTGCATGAAATTTCTCTATCAATATTTTCAAGGTAATTGATGGAGCTCTGTTGTTCTTATTTTTAAGATAAAGCAGTACCAAAGTTTTCATATATTTTCAACAGTATTATTGCAACAAAGAGCATATGGATCTATATTAAGGTTGCCAGAATTATTTCAGGGCGTATCCTGGTCGGACAAACCGGGCAATTTTTATATAAAAACCTGACAAATTCCGGGATTTCAAATTGACGATCATAAATCCGGGCAATATCCGGGGAAATTTCCCAATACTCAGAAATTCCTCAACAAAAATCAAGAAAAAAATGAAAAACAATGTTTTTCATCAAAACTCATCGATATCGATAGATTTTAAACCGTTTTTTTGGCTTCCAAAAAAAATTTCATGATTATTTTTATATAACTTGCTCAAAAAAAAATTTATTTTGGAGGTGTTTGTTGTTTTTTATTGTTTGATTTTCCAAATAAAGCGAATCAATTCGGGCAAAATCCGGGCATTTTTCAATGAAATCCGGGCAACCGGGCCGGATCGGAATGTTCTCAAATTTAGTTTTAAATATCCGGGCAAACCCGGATACAAGCGGGCAATCTGGCAACCTTAATCTATATTTATTGTTGAATTTTTTAATAGATTTTTATTTCTGTTTGTTCATTTGAATTTTGGGAAAGCAAACTTAAAGCGATTACGACCTAGGTTGCGGGAAAAACATCCACAATTATCTGTAATTTAGTGAGTCTACCAAAAACTTTGTGAAAGTTTTTTGAGTTTTGTTAAGTAATCAATTAAGTGATCTTTTGATATATCAAATTTCATATCGTTTTCATGAAAGACTATGAAACTTAAAATCTTCTCTTCAATCTGAATACTGTTTTACAGAGTTAAGGACAAAAATTCGTTAAAAATTATATGAAACTTTTTTTTTCTCTTTTTTTTTTTTTTAAACTGCGACCCAGCGATGGGTCTTGACTCAAACATTCAGTCAGCGAAACTTTTTTGTAGAGAAATGAATCCAACTTAGATGAAATTTCAGGGACTAGATAAGAGAAATTTCTTATCTAGTCCCTGAAATTTCATCTAAGTTGAATTCATTTCTCTACAAAAAAATAATATGAAACTTTTATAATTTCTGCATGGGAAATTATAACATTAAAATGACGGTGATAAACATTATGAATATCATGAAGGTGATGATAGGTTTATGAAAAAGAGACAATTTTAACGCACTATACGATTTTTTTGGATTGAAAATGTTGCTAAATCTATTGCGTTAAAAATTGTGAGGATTGTATGCCATTACTACTGCAATAAGACGAAACTTTTTCATGAATTCGTTATACTTTTAAAAATACTGGTTTTACCGGTTTTATTGGTTGTATAAATTACAAATACCGAAATACCAGATTTGAAAAAAAACCGGTAAATCCGACCACCCTATGGATGGGGGAGGGTCGGGTCTGTGACTTGAATAGAGAAATTTTCACCCTTACTTTTTGACCGGCACTACTTTCAAGATCGATACTCAATTATACACATTTCTAATCAAAGTGGAACTTTTTTTTCAGGAAAATTTCCTTCCTAATTTTCCCTTTGTTGAAGAAAATGAAGTTTTTTTGACAGAAAACATTGTAAAATTAATAACTTAAACTGCTTATGCTACGAAAAAAAAACTGTCGGTGAATTTTAATTTTGACAAAACAAAATTTGGAAATATAGCTGAAATTTCAATCGCGTTTTTCTCATTTGCACGATTTTTTTGTTTCAAATGAGACAGTTTTGCTTGGAATGGCAGTGCCGTTATTAAAAAAATATAATGTACATAACGAAAGATTCAATTTCAATTAATCTCAATAACCTTGCTCCTGCACTCTACACTAAATGCAAAGTAGAAACTTGGGAAAAATTTAATTATATATATATTTTCAAAGAGTTAATAAAGTTAATGGATATTTGAAACAAAAATTTTAGAATGGTCAGTTATGGCTAAGCTGCCCAGAATCCATCGAAAATAACTCGGATATTGCCAGGATATTTTTAACATCATTTTGATTAATCAAGTTTTATCAAAATAAATATGAACGATATTCTGGAGGCTTTTAATTCGAATGAAATTTTTTCTGTCTAACAAATTTGAAATTATTTATCTTATATTGAAAAAAAAACTGTTTTTGTTTTTTTTTTTATTTAACCTGTTTTTTGTGTGGCTAGTAAAATGAGAAGAAATCGAAAGCTTATGTATCTTGTAATGTATTCATCATATCAGTGGTAATTTAATTTTAGGACTTAGGTTTGAATCTCTAATCTTGTAAGATTTATGAAATTGCAATATTTTTAATGCATCAATGCTTCCGGTATTATTTTCTCAACATTTTTTTTTTATGAAAAAAAAGACACGTTCCCTCCTGCCAAGCTCAACACGTACCTCATTTCCATTAGATTCGAATTTATGCCGGGTGGTTGCTGGAAAACGTCAAATCGAGTTTCACAGTTTTCCCGGGGAGCTGCAGCAGCACCAATTGGGCGGGGCCTTTTCCCGGTGGGAATTCCTCCAGCCTATCAGCAGCAGGAGAGCTCCGGAAGACGGCAATCGACAACGGCACAAAATTAGCCCAGCTCCCGCGGCACAATCGACCGGCTAATGGATTTTCATTGAAGGAACAGAATTATGCATATTGATGAGGGCGTGCGGGAGTTTGATTTCATCATTCATCCGATCTCGTCGGTGGCATACATTCATACGAATGATGTTGAGCAATGGGCGAACTGGTGCGTCGCTCGATTGCTGGAGCTATGAATGAATTAACTCTTTTCTGGTATGAATAATCGCTGAGGACTAGTTGAGGATGTTCCGACGATTTTTTCTTGTGCGTGTCCGTCCAGAGAGAATAAAGTTCAGAATCAGCTATTGATTTATGTGATTGGTATTGATTGGAATGCAGACGATAGTCTGTTTTTCAAACCAAAAAAATCTTTATAAATCTTTTCACATTTTTTTTTTTGGTTTATACATATGAAAGATTTCCCATTTTAAAGCTTTCAAGCGAGTCCTTCTATACGATCACTTTAGTGTTAGTAAGCTCATAGCCAGTGAATCGTGATTTTGAAGCTCCTCCTTCAATATCAAGGCTTAAAAAAAGAAAAAAAATCAGCATTATACCCGGCAACTTCTTGCAGTTCGTATATTTTGTTTCCATCAAAAGTTTTCCGAAGAAAATAACTCAACCAACGAGCAACGAGCTCCCCCGGAGAAGCATTTGCTAATCAAATTTTTGCGTCTGTGCGTTCGACCGGCTCCTCGGCTGTTTGAGTCAAGTCGTCGTCGAGACAAATGCTTGGAGTCAGCGAAATTGCGATATGTTCGCCTGAAGGTTCCTTCACCAAGAAGCAAACTTACGCCAGTCCTCGAAAAGATAACGAAAACAACAACAAAAATTTAGCGAAACTTTTTCTTTTTTTTCCCACATCTGCTCCAGCTTCCTTACAACATAAAATTCAACAGGAAAAGTTCGGTATACGCTATGCTAAATATTTAAGCATATTCATCGCTATTTAAGCGAGCGAGCTTACTGCAGCGAGGAAATTGCGAAAGATTGCGAAGCCATTGGGAGAAAGTTCAGTTTCAACGTCTTCGGCTGTCGATGGACTGATGAGATTCTATCGAGCGCCGATGGAAATTTGCACGTGATTGAGCATTTATTTTCATCGTGAATTTAGAATTCGGCTTCAAGAAATTATACCGTAAGAGTGAGTCGATTTGGGGTGATTTTTGAATTTCTCAAACCCTGGAGTCTAAAACGCTTTGGTTTTTGCTTCAAAACTAATCCATAATTTCTCACAGAATTTCTAAAAACTTGTACATGAGCTCATGAGAAAATTTTAACTTTCAGGTATGTATTGAAAGTTAATTTTATTATCTAAAATATCAACATCATTTTTGAATTTTCAGTGGAACCGAGCCGGCTTACGGTTTTTGAGCCAATTTATACATTCACTCAAAGAAATTTTCCGCTAAACAAATTTATTGAAGACCTTCGCATCTTATTAGGCAAAAGTCTAATGTTACACTGAACAGCTTCGTCAAAGATCGTTACTTTGGTCCATTTTTGGGCCAAATAGTTATAAGCTGTTGAATTGGGGTATGTCTTTTGGCATTAAAAACAATGAATTAAACTAGCATCACTGCTGAAAATTCCAAAAAATATTAGATAAACTTTTGTACTTACCATATACAGCTTTAAAAAAAAGAAAACTGTACGAGCAACGGAATCTAAAATTTGAAGCTCACATGACCACTTAATTTTTTTACGAAAAAATTCACAATCAATATAGCATAGTAGGATTTGCAATATTCATGATTTTTCTTATTTCGAAACCACAGCAAATCGGTGTTCGAATACTAGAAAACCGATATTGATTAAAAGTTTTAAAACCTATTTTTATATCATCTACACTTTATTTACATAAGACAATTGATTTATCAAACTGTTGGGATTAAATTTAGTGGCGGAAATATCATTTAAATCTATCATCCTCACGGTTGCCAGAATGGCCGGTTTTATCCGGGTTTGCCCGGATATTAAATTCAAAATTTGTTATAGGTACGGTCTTGCCTTTTTGCCCAAGTTTCGCTGGAAAAACCCAGATTTACTCCAGGTGTAGGTGTAAAATCTGCTGACAAACTTTGATGAAATTTTTCAATAGTTTTATTTTTATTTTTGATGAGTAATTTCTAAATTTTGTCCAATTTTCCCGGAAATCTCTTCAGACTTGTGTCTACAATTTTGAAAGCAAATGCCCGGATTTTAAGCTTTATGATAAAATAGCCTGAATTTGAACCAGAAACGAGCTGAGCTTTTCCAAATACGTTCTTCAATAAAGAACAGGCATCATTTTGATAAATTTTTCTTATGCAAACATATAACACTTATATTAACAGTAACTTGTCGTTTTCTGAAAGAAAAATTATAACAAATTAGGGGTGAAAGATACGAGCAAGTAAGAGAAAATTGTTAACTGTATTAAGCTGAAAACCCTCTTTCAATTCATCCATGTTTGTAAAACATCATTCAATTTTTTGCCAAATACAGTCACTTTTTCACTGTTCTTGTCCATTGGTCTGGTTTCCGTAACCAGAAACATTCGTACCACTTCATGTTCGCAAAATTACAAAGGTATTCACCTCTTAAATCACTTTATTTTAAAACATGAAATTTTGACTTTTTAAGCACAAAATTCGGAGCAAACAAAAAACGCGTGCTCTTAATTTGACAGCCGCCTACTAATCCTTCTAATTATTTTCAAATTTTCAACAAACAGAAATCTCAATTCTTTTTTTTTCAATAAACAAGAATTCTTAAGCAGCTTTAGCATATTTATTGATCACAAGTCTAAATCCACTGTAGCAAAATCAACAAGCGTCTCATTCCACTTAAACATTCTCAATAGTCAGAAGTCTCTATCCACTTTTTCATTTTCAATAAGCAGAAGTCTCAATATAATTTTACATTATCAAGTCAGAAATTCCACCTTCATTTCTATTCTCAACAACATTGTTATCATTAAATTTCAACTCTAACTCATGATAAAAAGTCCCATTCCAATCATCTTCAGTTGGATGCCCCGTCACAACTGAATTCTTTCACCTACAATGGGAAATTTTCTCAGCTGGCTTCTAAAAAAATTATAACTGGTACAATAAGTTGTATTTCTACCTTCCCACTCTGCATTACGTGGAGGCTAATCATGTTATAGGGTAAGGTTGCCAGATTGCTCGGTTTTATTCGGGTTTGCCCGGATATTTAATCCTAAATTTAAGAACAGTCCTGCCCGGCCCGGTTGCCTGGATTTCATTGAAAAATGCCCAGATTTTACCCAGATTTATTCACTTTATTTGGCGAATTAAACAAATAAAACACCTACTACACGAAATTGTTTGAGCAAGTTATATAAAAATAATCATGAAAGGTTTTTTGGAAGCCTAAAATATGGTTCAAAGCGATCGATGATTTTGATGGAATAATTTTTTTACATTTTTTTCCTTGATTTTTGTTGAGGAATTTTTGAGTTTTGACAAAATTTGCCCGGATATTGCCCGGATTTGTGGTCGTCAATTTTAAATCGAATGCCCGAATTTTGCCAGGTTTTTCTATAAAAATTGCCCGGTTTGTCTGTCCCGGATACATGCTGAAAAAAATCTGGCAACCTTATTATAGGGTGCAAAAAATCATGGATGAGTTTTGACCAAAACCAAGCTCTTTAGATCCCAAGGTTTTAAAAATTTACTAATGAGCCAGAATCGACTAAGTCTATCATACAAAAAATAAAAAAAAAATAAAAAAAAAATTCAGCACGTATCTGGGCCGGACAAATCCGGACTATTTCATCTACAAAACTGGCAACCAGGCATTGATTTAATAACGGGCGATATCCGGGTGAAAATTCAGACAATTTCCGGGAAAAATTTGTTCAAAACCCAGGAATTACTCAACAAAAGTCAAGATGAAAAAAACTTGAATTTTTCATCAAAAATCAACATAAGATTCTAAATCATTTTCTGGCTTTGAATAGAGTAAGGTGGGGTAAAAGTACGAGTTGGGTAAAAGTACGTTTTGAGATAACCACAAACCGAGAACAGTAAAATTCAAAACTCTGGCATGGATTTGATGGTGATTTGGACTACCTTCATTCAGACATAATTTTTATTTGAAAAAATTAAAGATACTCCGAAAAATAAAGTAAAGCAGCTTTTTTGCCCAAATGATGTAATATTTAGAATAACGGCAAACATGTTTGAGCAATCGAAATTCTGGCTTTCAATGAAAGTCTTAATTTGTCTGTTTAGTTGTTTCCAACCACTAGCAAATGCCGAAGAAAGAATTTAATTAATATGTCTCTGTTTAGCACAATAAACTGTGAATCTCAAGAAAAATTGGAGGGGCAAAAGTACGAACTGCAAGTTGTGCAAAAGTACGAATGATATACAGGGTCTACTGAAGTAAATCTGAACGGAAAGTTTTAACTTCTTTCTAAAATTCACTTGGAACATCAGCGTATATTTTTGTTTCTACGAAGACTTGTTCGCGTGAAAAATTGCTCAGATACCATGAGAAATGGGTTTCGTAAACCTGATGAATATGGACAATAAGTGGAGAACTCCAAATTCGCACAGGTTGTTCGCCCGTGAATAGGATTTGTATCACAAACGAACACAGAAGTTACTGCTGTAAGCAAAGATTGATATAAAATAATTTTCCTCTTGACTTAATGCAGAGGAGTGAGGAATTCTGTATGCTCGTACTTTTACCCCACATCATTCGAACTTTTGCCCCAGAGGTGGGGTAAGAGTACGTTTCGATAGCAGTTTGGCATTTTCACTACTGCTATCAAATGTGTAGATCAATTAACTTAGTAATTTTTTAGAAGAGAGATGAAAGTCTAGGGAATCCAATGTTGTTCTTGGTTTTTTGGAAAAACAACTGCAAAATTTTCTAAAAATAGGATAGCACTTAGGTCGTACTTTTACCCCACCATACTCTAAGCCTTTTATCATTTTTATGAAACTTGGTCAAAAACCATAAATAAGTAATTTTTACAACACAATTTGTATGTTTTATAGAATGAGAATGAGAATACACCCTGGCAAAATCCAAGGTTTTTCTATGATATCCGGATCCGGGCAACCGAGCCAGACCGGACTTTTCCCATTAATATTTAAAATACCCGAGCAAACCCGGATAAAACCGGGAAATATTGCAACCTTAAATACATATCGTTAACATTATTTCGTTGGAAATAAATAAGGGGCCGTTCACTAATTACGTAAGCACGATTTTGGAAATATTTAAGCCTCCCTCCCTCCTGGTAAGACAAAGTGAGATTTTTCGAAACCCCCCTCCCCCCCTTTTTTTTTTGTAGCGGCCCACCACACTCCCCCACACCAAAAGGCTCAATTGAGCCCCCTGGTAATGGACGCTACTGTTCTCAGCATAAAATATTAATTAAAATTGTGCCATCCATGCTTCAAAGCAAACCACTTTTAAACTAAAACTTGATGAGAGCACAATTAGTGCAAAATGTGTGATGAAATGTCATAAACGATTACTTATAGAAAATATTATTTAAGACATGGCATGTTCGGGGTAACAATATTCTTCTATAAATTTCCACAATCGAATAAACAATATATAATCTAAATTCAAAAAGAGTGAAAGATCAGGTTAGCACAAGGTGCCATATAAAGTTGATAAGTTTTTTGCCTGAAAATCATAAAAATCTAAAAAAAAAATCATTCTTTACTACTAGAATTGATGCAAAAATGTTTAACGACATTTCCGCTGTCAACTAACCTAAAAACTCAGACTCATTTCAGCGGTAAGCGATAAAGTTTAAGGATTTTTTAGTAAATCGTTTGTAAAATTTAGAGTTGGTAGCGTCTATCACTGAAAAAACTGTCTAGAAATTCATTATTAAGAGCGCCTCATATTAATTTTAAAGAATTTTTCTTGATGAAGTCATTTTCTAAATATGTTGGATTTAAATCGTGGTGTCACAATCCATCACTTTCCTTTTTGTTTCTATAAATGTTTCAATTAAAAAGATTGTTATGATAAAATTGAGACTATCTTAGAATGATGGGATTTAGTGTTTTTGTTGGCATGTTGATTTTAATTGATTCTCTATAAATTTTATAGAACCAGCATTTTTTTTTTATTAATTCAGAGACATTCAAAGATATATAACAAAACATCAAAAATAACCAAAAGATAGGTAGAGTGAGAAAAAAATAATAAAACCTAAGTATTATGGTTTCGTATAACTGTGACGAATTATCAATGTAACATTTATTACTTAAAATTTTTGGAGACCCCCCCCCCCCCCCTACCCCCAAGTAAGAGATCGTAAGCAAATGTGAAACCCCCTCCACCCCCCTTTTGTGCTTAAGTGAACGGCCCCTAATGACAAAGATTGCTATTTTTTTATTGTTTACAAAGCAGAAAAACCTTGACTGATTATGATGCAACGAATTCCAAATAAGATTTTTCGTGACAATTTTTTTCTCCTTCAAGTGGGACGAAATAATTTCGTAGTGTTTTATTTTTTTTATAAATTTGTAAATATTTCGAGAGCATTTTACCATTTACCATTTGACTGTTATTTTTTTTTTAATTTAAATCTCATTTTATTTAGCTTTTAGTTTTCCATTTTTTTTTACGATTATTAACCGGATATTTTACTTTGCTGTCTCTAAAAGTTATTTTTGAGCTGTTTTTAAGCTTATATTCATAGGATTGTGTTTTTTTTTATTTGGCTGTTATTTTCTTTTGTTTTACCAATAGAATACTTTTTTGAACTTTTTTTTTTTTTAATAATCTCCTGTTACGCATTTTGTAGTACCAATATAATTATGGTTTTATTCTCAAAGCTGTTTTGCCATACGGTTGTTATTGTGCTATTATTTGCAAGCATCAATGTTGATAATAGTATTTTCCTGTTCTAATTAATTTGAGAATAACTGACATGTTGTGCTTTTTTGTTTCTTTTTTTATGTTTTATGTAAATATAGCTATTTTTGCTTAAACTTTTAAAACTTCATTTTAACTATGCTGTTTTCAAAAGTTATAAAGCTTTTTGTTTATTGTTGTTAATTTCCTTGCTTAATTTTTTTTTTCAAAATTCAGCATTTTGTTGTCATTTTACTTTCATATTTTTTTTTGTTTTTTTTTTTGCTGATTTTGCTGATGTTTGGATGTCATTTTTATTTTATTTTGCCGTTTTATATCTTAAATTTTTTTTTTGCAAGACGATGTGCTGATGGTTGTTAAAATTTGTTTGTAATTTTTCCGATTTATTGCTTAAAAAAATCTTATTTTTTAATTGCAATCTGTTTGCTCAATCTGGCCGTTAATTTGAGCAATGTTTCAGTTATTTCAGATTTTTCCCCTGTATTGCTGTTGTTTTGCAGTTTAAGTTTTATTGTTTTGCTGTTTTCGGACCATGCTGTTGTTTGACAGTTTTTCGCTTTTTCTTGAAATCTGACTCTTATCCAATGCTTTTATTTTGTGATTTTTTTTTTAAATTTTGTTGTTGCTGGTAGTTTGTTCTCAGTTTAGAGGTACTTTGTTGTAACATGATTGTCATTTAGCTTGTTTTGCAGAAAATTGGTTGGTAATTTAATGTCACCGTCTTTATTTTTGGTAAATTTATTGTTTTTGTGTTGCTGTACATTGTGCTGTGAATCGGTAGATTTCTTTGCTTTTTTGAAAAACAATGATATTTTTTATATGTTACTTTTGTTCACTTACTAAAATGAAACTTTTTTAAGCAGTTCTAGCTATTAATCTTTAATCAAAAATACCGTTGTCATGGTGGATTTGTTTTTAAACAATTTTCAAATATTTCTGGAAATCTTGAATTATGTGGATGATATTTCCTCAGTATTTCACCGTTTTATATTTTTAAGATGCTTTTCTTATTGATTTGCTAGACAAATCCCGTTCGATTTTGGCAACATGCCGGAACATTTTGTGTTGCCAAAATTAAATGTTTCCAATATCGAATGATGCCAAATTGGAACGATTCATATTCTCACTTATTACTATAAACAATTTTATATTATTTTTATCAATAACTTTTTTTTTTTCAGAGAGTCCTTGATTTTTTAGTCCTTGATGCATTTAGCACCTTTCTTGTTCTGTTTTTAATATTTGTTTATTTTGTCGTATTTTCTATCTCTTCTCCACCTTTATTTAATTTTTGTCATTTTTGTGTTTTGTTTTTTGATAAAATGATTTTTTTACCTATTTTGTCATTTTATAGTACTTTATCACATTTTTTAATTTTCGATTTTGATGTTATACCATTTAAGAACGTAAAAACGTATTTATTCTGTTTTTCTCAATTTTATTGCCCCTGTTATAGCGAAAACAAAATAATAGGTAATGTCATTTCAAAAATCATTTCGATTTTGGCAAATGTGCCAAAATTGAATGCTGCCAAAAGCGAACGGAGTCTGTTATTGCTATTTTATGATGTTTCTACTATTGTAAGCTCACTGGTAATTTTTCTCAACCTTTGCTGTCATTTTGTTTTATTAATGCCATTTTTGCATGAAATTAGACAAAAATTTTCGACATTTGTCTACTGTCTCTACGTTTATTCCTTGTTTTGCTTATTTTCTGCTATGTCACTTATTTCAAAAATTTGATCTTATAATTTTTTGAACATTCTTTTTACTGTAGGGAAATGATTCCAACTAAGATGAAATTTCAGGGACTAGATAAGAGAAAATCGATGTTGAAAAACATGCGAAAAAAAATGTCCAAACTTGATTCCAACTACCGTAGGACGAAATGATGGGAATAGAAATAGACCAAGAAAAATGATTATGATCACATGGGAGAATTACTCCCTTCATTCCGATAGACATCGACACTCAACCAGTATAATATTCATACGCCAGGTTGGTCTCCTGTAGTAGAATGTTAATACATGGGCCCCGGAGAGGCGCAAGATGTGGGAGAGGCGCCAAGTCTCACCGGGAGACAAGGCGAATTTTTTTCGCATGTTTTTCAACATCGATTTTCTCTTATCTAGTCCCTGAAATTTCATTTAAGTTGGATTCATTTCTCTACAAAAAAAAAGTTTCGCTGACTGAATGTTTGAGTCAAGACCCATCTCTGGGTCGCAATTTAAAAATATTCTTTTTACCGTTGGTAATTTCTTTTCATAAATCTTTGCTTAAAATCTCTACTCATTTTTTTGTTGTCTTCCGTTATATACTGTTTTAAATTGTAACTTTACTGTAAATTTGCTATATTTTGAAAAAAATTATTGTCTGTTTCCTCTTTCCTTATTTTGATGGTAAATTTGACATCTGTTTTTTTCATTTGTCATCATTTGCAGTTTTTTTGTATAAATAGGGGAGAGTGAAGAAAGGTAGACCAATCTGAATATCTCAAATGTTTGTTGCGATTAAAATCCTAATCCATCTGCCATCGTCGTCGCTTTGCGAAAGCATATTTTCTATATATTATTGACTAATGTACGACTTATGCTTCTTTTATTTTTCAAGCTTAAAAAAAAACTTACATAATAAAACAAACACCCACCAATAGCATCGATGGGGAACCTAAATTTCAAAACAAAAATATGCTCATACGCTTATAATCTTAGTTTTGTCATGTTCTTTCAACCGGAAAAGGATTTTTAGATGAAAAGTCAATAAGCCACACAAACGCAACCAATTTGCAAATCATAGCTTGTGGGGAATCGTGGGCCACATTTTGTGGGGTGTCAAACCTTTATTTTTATGTTTTATACACGTTTAGAACTTAAAAAATGTTTTTCCTATTTTATTATCCCAAATGAAGAGCTATTAAGAAAATTTTGTCCATTTTCTCCAATGCGATAGAGGTTTGCAAACAAATCGTTCATACACAACTCCCTTCCTTTATTTCCTCGTCTCAAATTGATTTAAAATTGCTCAAATAATTATAACACTTCAGTTTTTGTTCAAATCATAAACTTTGCACCATAGCAAGTCAATTTGGATTTGATGGCCCACAATTCCCCACATTATTTCAAAATCCAAAAAAAAAAAATTGTTTTTTATAACAGTCAGAACTCGGAGAAATTATTTTAATTCAAAAATTTCCAAATGATACTTTAAAAATCAAGAAAACCTTCACGTTTATTTTTCCCTTTTTATCTTTTATAAGAACAGAAGATAAAAAGCACAAAAAAAGGCCCATGATACCCTAAACTCCCCTACCAATAAATTAATGTTGTATTGATAATATTGTCTTGAAATTTTCCAGCTGAATTGTAATGATTTGTAATTTGTAATGATTTTTTATTTTATTCTGAAAATTTTTTCTTTTGTAGTGCTTGCAGAAATTTCAATTTATTTGTTTTGTTTGTTTTGTTTGTTTTGTTTGTTTTGTTTGTTTTGTTTGTTTTGTTTGTTTTGTTTGTTTTGTTTGTTTTGTTTGTTTTGTTTGTTTTGTTTGTTTTGTTTGTTTTGTTTGTTTTGTTTGTTTTGTTTGTTTTGTTTGTTTTGTTTGTTTTGTTTGTTTTGCTTGTTTTGTTTGTTTTGTTTGTTTTGTTTGTTTTGTTTGTTTTGTTTGTTTTGTTTGTTTTGTTTGTTTTGTTTGTTTTGTTTGTTTTGTTTGTTTTGTTTGTTTTGTTTGTTTTGTTTGTTTTGTTTGTTTTGTTTGTTTTGTTTGTTTTGTTTGTTTTGTTTGTTTTGTTTGTTTTGTTTGTTTTGTTTGTTTTGTTTGTTTTGTTTGTTTTGTTTGTTTTGTTTGTTTTGTTTGTTTTGTTTGTTTTGTTTGTTTTGTTTGTTTTGTTTGTTTTGTTTGTTTTGTTTGTTTTGTTTGTTTTGTTTGTTTTGTTTGTTTTGTTTGTTTTGTTTGTTTTGTTTGTTTTGTTTGTTTTGTTTGTTTTGTTTGTTTTGTTTGTTTTGTTTGTTTTGTTTGTTTTGTTTGTTTTGTTTGTTTTGTTTGTTTTGTTTGTTTTGTTTGTTTTGTTTGTTTTGTTTGTTTTGTTTGTTTTGTTTGTTTTGTTTGTTTTGTTTGTTTTGTTTGTTTTGTTTGTTTTGTTTGTTTTGTTTGTTTTGTTTGTTTTGTTTGTTTTGTTTGTTTTGTTTGTTTTGTTTGTTTTGTTTGTTTTGTTTGTTTTGTTTGTTTTGTTTGTTTTGTTTGTTTTGTTTGTTTTGTTTGTTTTGTTTGTTTTGTTTGTTTTGTTTGTTTTGTTTGTTTTGTTTGTTTTGTTTGTTTTGTTTGTTTTGTTTGTTTTGTTTGTTTTGTTTGTTTTGTTTGTTTTGTTTGTTTTGTTTGTTTTGTTTGTTTTGTTTGTTTTGTTTGTTTTGTTTGTTTTGTTTGTTTTGTTTGTTTTGTTTGTTTTGTTTGTTTTGTTTGTTTTGTTTGTTTTGTTTGTTTTGTTTGTTTTGTTTGTTTTGTTTGTTTTGTTTGTTTTGTTTGTTTTGTTTGTTTTGTTTGTTTTGTTTGTTTTGTTTGTTTTGTTTGTTTTGTTTGTTTTGTTTGTTTTGTTTGTTTTGTTTGTTTTGTTTGTTTTGTTTGTTTTGTTTGTTTTGTTTGTTTTGTTTGTTTTGTTTGTTTTGTTTGTTTTGTTTGTTTTGTTTGTTTTGTTTGTTTTGTTTGTTTTGTTTGTTTTGTTTGTTTTGTTTGTTTTGTTTGTTTTGTTTGTTTTGTTTGTTTTGTTTGTTTTGTTTGTTTTGTTTGTTTTGTTTGTTTTGTTTGTTTTGTTTGTTTTGTTTGTTTTGTTTGTTTTGTTTGTTTTGTTTGTTTTGTTTGTTTTGTTTGTTTTGTTTGTTTTGTTTGTTTTGTTTGTTTTGTTTGTTTTGTTTGTTTTGTTTGTTTTGTTTGTTTTGTTTGTTTTGTTTGTTTTGTTTGTTTTGTTTGTTTTGTTTGTTTTGTTTGTTTTGTTTGTTTTGTTTGTTTTGTTTGTTTTGTTTGTTTTGTTTGTTTTGTTTGTTTTGTTTGTTTTGTTTGTTTTGTTTGTTTTGTTTGTTTTGTTTGTTTTGTTTGTTTTGTTTGTTTTGTTTGTTTTGTTTGTTTTGTTTGTTTTGTTTGTTTTGTTTGTTTTGTTTGTTTTGTTTGTTTTGTTTGTTTTGTTTGTTTTGTTTGTTTTGTTTGTTTTGTTTGTTTTGTTTGTTTTGTTTGTTTTGTTTGTTTTGTTTGTTTTGTTTGTTTTGTTTGTTTTGTTTGTTTTGTTTGTTTTGTTTGTTTTGTTTGTTTTGTTTGTTTTGTTTGTTTTGTTTGTTTTGTTTGTTTTGTTTGTTTTGTTTGTTTTGTTTGTTTTGTTTGTTTTGTTTGTTTTGTTTGTTTTGTTTGTTTTGTTTGTTTTGTTTGTTTTGTTTGTTTTGTTTGTTTTGTTTGTTTTGTTTGTTTTGTTTGTTTTGTTTGTTTTGTTTGTTTTGTTTGTTTTGTTTGTTTTGTTTGTTTATTAGAGCTTTAGAAAAAATCTCAAAAAAATTGTTACAAAACATTTGAACCACTTTTCATAAAATATTTTTACTTCAGTTGAACCACGTTCGCTTGTCGAAAATTCAGCACTTTCAATGCATCAGAATTCGTTAACGCGGACGACTGGCATTTACAATGCAAATTTTTGATCAACTGGGAAAATCAGCTGCTTAAGCTCTGTTTCATTTATTTCCAGCATCCTCCGTTCTATTTGAGTTACTTTTCTTCTATACAATGTTCAAGGGTCACACTACTGGTTCATGATTAGTGTATCTTTTGATTTCTGATGAATCACTTTGGCTTTTTAGGTTTGTTAGAAAAGTTGATTTCAAACTTTAAAGAGCAATCTCAATGTGCTTGAACAAAAATTGAAACCCAACCATTAAAGCCCCAATCTCAACTTTTAAATAAAAAGATAAATAAAATTCTTCTCCCGAAAGGCAAAGTTAGTTTGCTTTGCCGATCAGAAAGTTTCTTCCATCTTAAGGGCCGTCAAGATATGCCGAGCAGAAAATTGAATATTTAATTGCGAGGTAGAGAGACGTCAAAAGGCTTTGCATTCTTGAGTGAAGAGTTTCTTTTTTTTCCAACAAATGCATGGAGTAGTGTCTTTTTTTCTGCTTTGCCTAAAACCACAAATGTAAATTAGCAAACCAAACTGAAGGTTGTTGTTAAATCTTCCATTCTGGGTTTTTATTACATTTCCCAAATAAGTTTTTAAAAAATTCTTCATAGTAGCGAAATTGAAATTTTTAAAAAGTTTTTTAGAAAAGTAAAAATCAGAACCGAAAAGAGAGTCCTATTGGTAAAATATACATATCTAACGGAGACTGGTTCAAAAAAGTGACACATTTGTCAAACGATACCCAACGATGTCATCAGGACGCTCAATTTTGGAGTAGATTTGCTCTTTTTGGGGAGTTGACCACCTTACAAAAAGAAAAAGTCATTCCCGAGGAAGATGTCGATCCTTTTTCTGGCACAGTGTATTTGTCAGTAGAATTTCGTTTAAAATTATCAGATGACAGAAAAAAAACTTGTTAAGATTCAAATACAAAACACATCGGAGTTTCGTTCCAAAATTTTGTGAATAGCAATATTATAAATCAGATTTGCATTGGTTTTGAAGTTTAAATTTTTTCCAACAATTCACCTACATTCCTCACGATGAAATTCAAATCGATGGCACCGTTTGACGCAACACACCCCATAAACACGTAGGAAAATGATTTTTTGCTTCTGAAGAAAATGGCAAAAAATCCCGACGAGTAAATGATGGAAATTGATGACACTGAAGGATTTTTTTTTTGCTTGCGGCGCTTCTTGATGAAGGATCTTTACAAACATACACTGGAAGAAAGCGAGCCATCAAAAAAAAGAGAAAAGTCCCAAAATGTTTTTCTCCCGGAGGTGGTTCAACCTTCAATTCGTAGGAGTTTTTTTTTTAACATTCCTTAGCTAGAACCCGGATAAAGTGGACGAAATTAATGAACTTTTACTTTCTCGTTGTGGGATTTTTTTTTCGCCTATCCTATCAGTAAAAGGTTGGAAGGTGGATTTTTTTCCCTTTCTCTTTTGACAAATTCATTTTGATCGTTCTTTACAAAAGCTGTAATTGCTATTCAATTTTTTTGGAAAAAGCGGTTATGAATAACAAAACAGAAGATTTGGCTTAGATTCAAAGGTGAGTTATTTTTGGTAAAAAAGAATTCTGCTTCTGTCCATGAAAATACGGACAATTCTTATAAGAATCCGTATAAAGATTAATTTATCATGCCTTGTCATGTCTTGTCATGTCTTGTCATGTCTTGTCATGTCTTGTCATGTCTTGTCATGTCTTGTCATGTCTTGTCATGTCTTGTCATGTCTTGTCATGTCTTGTCATGTCTTGTCATGTCTTGTCATGTCTTGTCATGTCTTGTCATGTCTTGTCATGTCTTGTCATGTCTTGTCATGTCTTGTCATGTCTTGTCATGTCTTGTCATGTCTTGTCATGTCTTGTCATGTCTTGTCATGTCTTGTCATGTCTTGTCATGTCTTGTCATGTCTTGTCATGTCTTGTCATGTCTTGTCATGTCTTGTCATGTCTTGTCATGTCTTGTCATGTCTTGTCATGTCTTGTCATGTCTTGTCATGTCTTGTCATGTCTTGTCATGTCTTGTCATGTCTTGTCATGTCTTGTCATGTCTTGTCATGTCTTGTCATGTCTTGTCATGTCTTGTCATGTCTTGTCATGTCTTGTCATGTCTTGTCATGTCTTGTCATGTCTTGTCATGTCTTGTCATGTCTTGTCATGTCTTGTCATGTCTTGTCATGTCTTGTCATGTCTTGTCATGTCTTGTCATGTCTTGTCATGTCTTGTCATGTCTTGTCATGTCTTGTCATGTCTTGTCATGTCTTGTCATGTCTTGTCATGTCTTGTCATGTCTTGTCATGTCTTGTCATGTCTTGTCATGTCTTGTCATGTCTTGTCATGTCTTGTCATGTCTTGTCATGTCTTGTCATGTCTTGTCATGTCTTGTCATGTCTTGTCATGTCTTGTCATGTCTTGTCATGTCTTGTCATGTCTTTTCAGTACAGATCTCTTATTAGAGTTCAAGTTTTGTTCGTCTGTTCAATCGAAATGTCAACCACACCTTTTCCAGAATGTTAAAAGAAAACTTAACCAGACATTTCGCTAAACTGCATCCCGACAAACTTAGCGTGAAATGTTTCCGCTGACTGGTGAAAGCATTCCAATGATATAACTCTCCTTCTCCGGGGTCTGATGAGGTATGTGAGTATAATTGTGTGTTTGTGAATGTGTTTCTGTATGTGTGTGAGGGCAAAATGAGCTGTCTTCTTGCAGCCGTCGTCGTCATCTTCTTGCTTCCGGCTGGTTAACTTTCGTGGCTGGCAACTTTGCAGTTTATCGCTCTTAGAGGACACACTGGAATCCGGTGCTTCAAGAAGTGGCAATCTCTGCTCGCGATATGGGTTAAAAGACGCCAAGAAAGTGTGGGTGGCGGTTGGAAAATGGATGGTGGCCAAACCAGCTTTGATGGAAATGCGGTTCGAGCGATATGGATAACCGCACTCCGACAGGTGCACCTTCCAGTTGCGAGGCTCTTTGAACTGCTCTTACCTTTGCTACGGTTTTGTTTGGTTTGATTTGGCTTACGATGATCGCTGGAGTCGGATTCTCGAGCTGGAAGTTATATCAAATAGCACCTATTTCTTGCAAAGTTCATTTGATAGTTGGCATGTTTTGATGTTGAACATACTGATTCGCTACAAATAAATTCTAACAACTTTTACCCATGCATATTGATTCCGATCCTCAGAAGTTATTCAAAGAAAAAGAAGGATTCATCTAAATCAGAAGTTTTTCATTTTTCAAATAATTTCGGGTAAAATATGTTAAAAGTGTGAAGGCCTTGGGATAAAAAATAAAATGAAGAAATTTTTCTGAACAATTTTGGTAACTTGATACCAAGTTTTCAGAACACTGAAGTAGAAATACATCAAGAATTGAAAACGGAGAATTTGTTTTTCTTTTTTAACACTGTTTTAACTTAGGTTTTCTCTAAGCTAAACTTTATTCAGCTTACAAAAAATTGGAAACACACATACGCATTAAAAGCCCTTCGGCATTATAGTTGCGAGCGAGCGAGCCCGGAATTATGTTATATCCGGTGATTGGTGAGCTTTCTTTGCGCTTTTCCAGTTTTGCTGCAGTTATTACTCAGAACACGCGTCCCTCATTCAAGCCATGGATGTTTTTCCCCCAGCCAGCGATTCATTGTGGAGTTACGTGAGGAATTTGAATGAGGAGGGGTTGAAAATTAAATTCGTTCAACGATATGGAAGGAACGCACTTTGCTGCCGTCTCGACTTGTTTGTTTGTTGGCCACGCTCTAGCTAGGAGAAGTAATTTCGCGAAAGGAAACCCGAAGCTGAAACTGTACAATAAATATTATTAAGTACAATTAAGGAGCAAAGTGCCTCGATAATAGATAAAAGAAAGGGAACCTATGTTAAAAATAATTAAGTTAATGCATGTTAGGGATTATGTTCCTCAAACAATAAAAGATGTATTGGAATGGAAAAAAAACAATAAATTTTGAAGCCAGAAATAAACTCATAAAAATTAAATTTTTATTCTCGTGTATTTAAAACTTCTGCTTTGAAGTAATGACGTGCTGCAGCTTAAAAGTTTTTTGTCACATTATAAGAATTTTCTGGTTGTCCAAAGAAGTCGATATTTTTGTGGTCACTACCGAAGCAACCAAAAGTCGATTTCTTGAACATTTGGCTGAAAAAAGTAGATTCGAGAATTCTAGGTAGGTAATTGTCGGGTAAACGAACACTTTCAATAATTCAAAAATTATAGTTTTTGGAACAAATCCTATGATGGGAATATGTTCGCCTTAGTGTATTAACACCTTCTAGACCCTTTGATCATTTACATCAAGCATGGTCTAATATCTCGGTTCTCGATCTGGTTTTTGGCTCTAGTGAAGAACTAGAGATCCAGACATTTTGGTACCGATAGATTCGCACCACCCTCCAGTTGTCTTCAACTTACCCACTGTTGTGTTTACGAACGAAGTCACATCACACTCTATGGAGCGTAGGAGTAGAGCTCTGAACTTCAGGAAAATGGACTTTTCACAACTCGCACAATATTTGAGTAGCATTGACTGGGACGATCTCTTCGGCACCTCATCGGTTGATGCCATGACAGAATTGTTCTGTGATTTGATCTGCACCTGGTTGAATTCTCACGTTCCTTTGTTTAAACCACCGGTGTCACCTGCTTGGAGCACGCCTACTTTACGGCATCTACGGCGCGAGAAAAATGCATGCTAACGCAGACTTCGTAAAGAAAGAACAGGGGACTTTCAACTACAGTTTAGAGCAGCAAGCACCGCCTACCGCAAACTAAATGCAGCACTTTATAAGCGCCACGTCTTGCGTTTACAATCTAGTTTACGCACCAACCCCCGAAGTTTTTGGACATTTGTGAACTCAAAACGAAAATCGAGCTCCCTACAAACCTCTGTAGTTTACAATGATGCTGTTGCTAACTCTCCAGGTGCATGTTGTAACTTGTTTGCAGAGCATTTCAAGTCCGTTTTTCTGAACACCGTTTCATCCGAAAGAGAGTGCAGTGAAGCCATCAATCATGTACCTGTCGATGCTTTTGAATTGAACACTTTTGAAATTAATCAAGATCTTATTGAGCGCGCTGCGAAAAAGCTAAAAAGCTCATTTGCTCCTGGACCTGATTGGATTCCAGCTGTTATCTATCGTCGCTGCATCGAAGCTCTTTCCTTGCCTCTGGCTAGGATCTACAACAGATCATTCCAGCAACGAAAATTTCCAGACAAATGGAAAAATTCGTTCATGTTTCCGGTGTTCAAAAATGGCGATCGTCGAGATGTTAAGCAATATCGTGGTATTACCAGTTTGTCTGCAGGGTCTAAGCTCTTTGAAATAATTGTTGGCCAAGTCCTTTTACGCGCTTCATCGCAGTACATCGCCCCAGAACAGCATGGTTTCATGCCTGGTAGATCGGTGAGTACTAACCTCATAGAATACACGTCGTTTTGCCTCAATCAGTTAGAAAACAAAAAGTCGATGTGGTGTATACATATATCAAAGCTTCTTTTGACGCGATTGACCATAAGATTTTGCTTGCTAAGCTTGCCAAGCTTGGCATTTATGACAACATGATTGCTTGGCTAAAATCCTTTCTCACCGAGCGCTGCATAAGGATCAAGTACGGCACAAGCATTTCATATCCTTTTACCAATCGATCTGGCGTCCCCCAAGGGAGTAATTTGGGGCCATTATTATTTGCGCTATTTTTTAACGATCTGATTACTAGCCTAGAAGACGGAACGAAAATTGGTTACGCTGATGACCTTAAAATATTTCTGCCAGTGGAATGTACTGCTGATTGCATTCGCCTCCAATCTCTGCTGAACCAGTTTGATGAATGGTGTAGACTGAACAAACTAACAGTCAGTGTCTCAAAATGCTCTGTGATAACTTTTCATCGGAATAAAACACCGATCCCTTATGACTATAGTATCGGCAGCCAGTTTTTGAAGAGGGTCTTTGAAGTGGATGATCTTGGCGTGATCCTCGATGCGCAGCTCACTTTCAACAGCCAACGCTCTTCAGTTATCAACAAAGCGAATCGTCAGCTCGGCTTCATCACCAAAGTGTCACGTGAATTCAAAGATCCTTTGTGCTTGAAATCACTGTACTGCGCCCTCGTCAGATCTATAACTGAGCATGCTGCTGTGGTCTGGGCTCCGTATCAACTAAGTTGGATTTTGAGGATTGATCGTGTACAGAAGCGGTTTGTAAGATTCGCCTTGCGACATCTGCCTTGGTGTCATCCCGAAGATCTTCCAGCATATTCGGATCGGTGTCAGCTTTTGGGTCTCGAAACCCTCGCATGTCGCCGAAAGACTCAACAGGCTTCTTTCATTGCTAGGATTATGAATGGAGAAGTTCAATCGCTAAATCTTCTAAGGATGATAAACCTCAGTGCCCCGTCGCGAACTCTGCGATCTAATTCGTAGCTGTCACATCAAATCCACCGAACATCTCATGGCTACAATGAACCACTCAGTGCAATGATGCGTATGTTTCAAGATGCTGAGCACCTGCATCAGTTTGAAGAATCATCCAGCCGATTTATTCGTCGAATTCGTCAGTCCAAATTGTATTACTAATTAGATTGTAACTAAACATATTCATTTAAACATTTATGTTCGATGAACTTAATTATAATAAACAAAGAAACAAATAATAGTAAACAAAACAAACAAAAACTTTGAGATCCCATTATTTTATGTAATTTGCTCTCCTCAGAAAATATCGTCAACTGGGGTGTCATGCAACACTTTTCAACTTCAATGGTTTCAAAAAACTTAATTTCCACCGATAAATAATCGAACCGCTTTTTTGTCAATTCAAAACTGCACGAATTTTATCATGTTAAATTCACATTTTTTGAAAAAATTAATCAGAAAATGAATATTCGGCTTTGATAATTGCATATATTGTATCAAATCGTTTCATCAAAATAAAAACAAAATCTCAAACACGATTTGCACACTGTTTTTCTGCTTTGACAAAAAATTAAAATTTCTTATAACTTTTTTCACTACCTTCTCAAATTTTTGGGTTGATGAATTTGTTCTGATTTGCCCAGATATTGCCTGTTTTTTTTTAATGGAAAATTTGAAATCAATTACCAAGTTTTTGCAAGGATTGACAAAAAAATCCTGAAATCACCCGGCTTTGCTACGAATCTAATTCGACCTTTCCAAAAATATGCTAACAACAGTCAGGTTCAGGTCCACGTGTTTAATGATTCAGATTTATTTTTATAGATTTGTAAGATGTTAAAATACCTGAAGAGAAGTAGCCCAAGATCAAGCCAATTGGCTTTTTGAGTTGTAATATTGTTTTATGAAGACTTTTCGATGGTATCTAATTTTTAAAACGGTTTTATTGTAACATAGAAAATGTTTTATTTATCGTGTGTTTTAAAAGTGCCCTGAAAGTTTTGCTAAAGCTTGAATAAAACACTATCTTAAGAGTGTTGTAATAATGTTGCAAAAGTTTTGCTAAAGATTTAATGAAGTACATACTTTCCTGTTTAATTAGAGCTTTGATAATGCGCTCAATGCGCTCAATGCGCGTTTAAAACTAGCGTTCAATCCAAGCTGAAAAACTGTTTTATTGGAACATTGGATGTAGGCATGATAAAACTAAGTGACAGATGATTTGACAATCGAGAAGAACGTATACACGCTCAAACTTGTTTACCTCTTTATGAGATAGCATAACCTGTTTTGAAAGGATTATCACTCAAAATTGAGAAAAACGTGCTATCAAAATGATATCAATTAATCCAGCTAAATTCATCTTAAAATTAAAAACAAATTTGTTGTATCCGCATTCAAATTTCAAAACAACCGCAAATCGATATTCGCTAAATTCTTAGGGTTCGAATAAAAGCACACTGTGAATGAAAGTTTTTATTAGAATCGATAAGAATAAATGTTTAAGACAATTAATTTACAAGAATGCCGAATAAAGTACCGTAAGCTGGGGGAACTTTGATCATTTTTTTCATTTATTTTTGAATATTTTGGAAGGGGTTAGTTTTTCGTAATACCTAAAAGCTTTAAAACCCTTACTGAGGTGAAAAGTATTAAACATGATCATTGATTGCAGTAAATTCAAACGACATTGGTGTTTATAATTAAATGTTTGTTACAAAACCGGATTTTGAGTTTCGGGGTAACTTTGATAACAATGGTTTTTACGTATCTCAACATTTTCAAATTTATTGTTTTGATGCCATTAAGCACAGATTGCTCAAAACATCGATAACAGTAATTTTTTATTGGACTCAATTGAAATTTTCAACGTTTTCTTTCAAAAATAAATATACTCGAAAGATGGGCAATTTTGCTGCATACATTTAGGGGCAAAAATTATAAACATTTCTAAATATTTTTTGGCCTTAAAACAAATAAAATTTTACCTTCAAGCAATTCCCTAAGTCCTCATACTGTTCCCTTGTTCTTTTTTTCTTCAAACTTAACCATTTTATAGGGTTTTTTGCCATTTTTTCTATACCGGCTTTTTCATGGAAATGACTGGTTTTTTTTCAATATCCGAAATTATCATCAAATGACCATAAAAGTAACACTTAAACTTAGCCTAAACCAAGAAAAAAGTTGAACTTTCACATTAAACAATCCATTTGCTCCTAAACGCTTATATTTGATCAGGAGAGATGTTTGTTTGTGAGCCTTCAAAAAACCAGTTATTTCAAGATTTTGAAATTATATTTTACCTAATATAAAAAATCTCCTAATAAAAACTAAACTTTGCTTATTTGAAACTCAATTCACAAGCTTTCAAACGTAGTAAACAGTTTTCAGATATTTTAACTTCATACTTAGATAATAATTATTATGTGTAAAAATTTCATGCTGATCAAAGTTACCCCGCTGATCATAGTTCCCCCAGTTTACGGTACTTGTTTTATTTATCCGTCCCTGTTTCTCAATGCGTAGTTAATCTATAATTACGTCATCCAATCAAGAGTTAACAAAATTCTTTCCAGATCAACCACTCTTGAAAAGTTCTAGAAATTGAGCTTCATTACAAGTGAAAATGCTCATTCTATACTTTCATCAGCCTCAAAAAGTTTCAGATGATATAAATATTCAGGGTGAAGACTACTAGCAATAGCCGATCATTAAAAATAACGATTTATTTGAAGCGTAACGTAGTTTTGATTATCGTGAGTAAAATATCCGATGCACGTTTTATAAAATCGATTTATCGCTTCCAATTGCAACAATAACCATTATATTTTTATATGTTGCATACTATTAATAATATCGTTACCTAAATCGTTAGCATACTGTTTGATGAAAAGTTCTCCCATACAACTGTTTTAACAGTTACATAACATAACTACATATTCAAAATACAATTATTTCGGAATTCACGATTCAGGCAATGTATTTCACTATTTATATTATCGTTTGCTAAACGTGTTATTGCGCTTCATCAAATCGTCATTTGTCGATTTAAGAAATCGTTTGGTTATAATCCTCAATCTTACGGGTTATATTAAGCTTCAAGGCCAGGCTTTTGATTACAGAAAATGATCAATTTCTAAACAGTCTGAGATTGTTTGATATCAATACCTACTTGTTATTTAAAAGTAATTGACCATCCTCTAATCATAATCAAAAGGAAACAAAACGAAAAGTTTCATGAATGTCTTTTGCCAAGCAACAAATGATCTCATTTATTGCGACAAACTTATCTTACTCAAAAATGGATGAATCCATCATGAGCGTGTATTCCATTTAGAGAAACGTCAAACGAAGTTGTGATTCAAGGTCTCTTAAAACCATTTTAAAACTGTTTGTTGAAATTGTTTTATTACAACATTTTTCAAACCGGCAATAAACAATTTCAAAACTTTTTTTCAACTGCCTTAAGATGTTCAACATTAATTTACTGAACGCCATGTTGATTGTGAAATTGAATCGAATTTACTGACGCCATCTTGCTGAAAATAATATTATAATATGGGAGAGTGGGGAATCATGGGCCACTTTTATTCGTTGTTCCATAACTTTTTTATTATAAAAGATAAAAATGAATATAAAAAATGGTTTGGTTTTCTACATTCATAAGGTGTTTTTTTTTTTACTTTTAGTAAGTTATTTTCCCCAAATTCTGACTGTTTGAAAATAAGCAATATTTTTTTGGATTTTGAAAAATGGTGGGGAATCGTGGGCCACCAAATCCAATTGACCAAATAACATGCAAAGTTTATGAGTTGACCCAAAATTTCCTAATTCATTTCGTTATTTAAAAGCAATTTCAGATGATGAAATAATAAAGAGAGCTGTGTATGATCGCATAGATTCCAAAACCTGGCTCGCGAACGTCTTGGCAAAATTCCTTATATAGGATGGACAAAATATTTTTCATAACTCTTCATTTGGCATAAGAAAACTTTACAGATAGGTAAAACGTATTTTAAGTTCTGAATGTGAATAAAAACATAAAAAAATAGGTGATTCAAGATATGTGGCCCACGATTCCCCACAAGCTATGATTTGGCATAAGAAAACTTTACAGATAGGTAAAACGTATTTTAAGTTCTGAATGTGAATAAAAACATAAAAAATAGGTGATTCAAGATATGTGGCCCACGATTCCCCACAAGCTATGATTTGCAAATTTTTTGCATTTGTGTGACTTATTGATGTTTCATCAAAAATTCCTTTTCCACGTGAAAGATCATGACAAAAATAAGATCACAAGCGTATGAGCATATTTTTGTTATGCACTTTAGGTTCCCCATCGATGAAATTTGCGGGTGTTTTTTTAATTATGTAAGTAAATTTTTCTAACTTTTTTTATCTTGATAAATAAAAGAAGCATGTGAAGCGTATTTCAGTCAACAACATATAGAAAATATGCTTTCGCAAAGCGACGACGATGACAGTTGGTTTGAGATTTTTATCTCAACACATATCTGAGATATTAAAAGTGGCTCACGTTTCCCCATGGCCCACGATACCCCACTATCCCCTACTAAAAACTAGACATTTTCAACAAATTTGACAATGTTTGCGGTACTATTTGTTGTATAGGTAATGAATTTCAATGCAAATCAAAAATAGCATAATTTGAGCAAATTTAAATGTTACTTAAATTACTATTTTTTAATTTGAAAAAATTCTTAAAATTGTTCAACCTTGATTTTCTTTGAGGCGCGCATATGTTTTGATGCAATTTCGTATATATTTCACCAGAAATCTGAAGTTGCAGGAAGTTTGATGCTAAGACATATTAAAAATGAAAATGAAAATATTTTTAAAATAATTTAAATGCTATCATCACCAATCACCAAATGTTTGGGAGAGGAATTGATAACACGAGAAAAGACGGAACAGAAAGCTCCCACAGTAGAGTATCTATCAAATTTCACAGCTTCCACAGTAAAATTTCTATCAGATTCCTGGTCGTAGTTTTAAAGGAGCTGTGGTTAGTCTTAAAAGAGCTCTGAAAGGTTTCTTAAAGCTATGTTTATAAGGTCGAATAAAACTATTCTGTTGGATGTTATATTATAGCGTATAGAATTAGCTTTAAAAACGTTAACAAAATGGTCCCTTTTGGCCATATGTTAACTTTAAAGTAGTTGTTCTAATAGCGTAGAATGCGCTTTGGCTTACAAAGTAGCTTTAGGAAATAGTCTTAAGCGGACTGTTAAGGTTGGAATAAAACTTAAATTGTTACTTGGGTAGGGTTACTTGATACGCAAAAATTTAAAGTTCACCCAAGCTAGAACCATTTTGTGGCTCCATCTGAAGAACCTGTCACACGTTCAGGGAGGACATTATTCTTTATTTTCGGATTCATTTTATTCTTGTTTTCACCACCTCGGTCAAGCTCGTCAAGACGCGAGATGAGTTCTACCTCATCCATTCTTCCATCACAATCTACCTTTGATTCAACAACATTGTTCACGGCAGGCAGGTGGGAGTTTCCCAGTCTCATGTTCAATCAACGTTGAACAAATAGCCATCAGGTCCAACGACTCTGGTGGTGGGGCACGTTCCATGTTCCGGATTCATTCGGTGGATTCTCTACCGGGAAGTTCTCGTGATACTACTCCAGTGTTATCTCAAAATGATTACATTTTCCAGGAATTTTGTTCGCTTTCTGTTACAATGTGAAGAGAGAAAAGTTTGAATTAATGGCTTCATCAATTTTGGTGGCTCAAGTGACAGCAGTTTGTTTGGGCAAGTTTGAAGATGCTTTGAATTCTGAGAATTCAAATAGAATTTTAAAAAAACAGGAAACTGAAAAAATTATGGAAAAATGTTCAAATATTTTTTTTTCAGACTTTTTAAGAACAAATTTCGAACGAGTGAACAAGGAACTGCCTTCATCGAGCTGCTACGTGAGAAATTATCCGGTAACCGTGTCATCCAAAGCTTGAAATGGCACCCATCCTACGAAGATGTTACTCCCGGTGCTAATGAGTACCGTCAACTGGGGCAACATGCAACAATTTTCAACTTCAATGGCTTCTAAAAAACTTATGTTCACAGTTAATCGTATCCTTTATGCATCAAAAGTTTTAAGAATGCTGGGGCATCAAATTGGCGTAGTTAAAAAAATTATTGGTTTCTTCAGTTATTTTTAATTTTCTAAAAACATGCGATTTTCACCCTCCTTAGAAAATGGGGTAACTTGCAACAAACTTTGTTTTTAATGAAAAATCTTATGAACACGTACGAAAATTCATAGTTTTTAATATATTTGCGATGCCTTAAAGACCATTACGCATGACAACACCAATTGCAGTAGTTTTCGGGTCTGTAAAAACAAATTTTCACATTTTTTCTGAAAATAAGGATGCTGCATACATTTAGGGGCTAAATAATACTACGAAAAATTCTACAAGCTGAAATCATAAAAATAAATTTTTGGATGAATGAAATTTAAATGTTTACAAACGCGTGATGCAAAACATTCATATTCCAACACATGGAAACGAGATTTACAAGGTATTTCTTTGATTTGCATTTTGTTGCATTTTACCCCAGACACCTGACTGAATTTTAAAAATATTCATTTAAAAAAATTGGGTGATTGTTGGAAAAATATTTTAACACCAACAATGTTGGTATAATATGAGGAAACCTGTTAAAAGTTTGTAGGCAATTTTATCAAGCCGATTCGTCATACTGGGTAAAGTTTTTTTCGACTTCAAAACATGTCAAAATTTGTACATTTATTGCTCGATTTTTCAAATTTTACATAAAAATAAAAAACTTAAGACAACTAGCTTAAGATGCGAGAAATTATGTCATCATCGTTTTGTTATCATTAAAAGATAACTTTATTACAATACATTAAATTAAAAATTGATTCAATGTAGTGTTATATAAATGTTGCATCGAACCCCGCTGTTGCATGATGCCCCGTTTGACGGTACCTACTTGATTTCGCCAGATTTGTTCCCCAGCTGTGCTAATTATGGCGTTTAACTTATCCCTCCAAAATCTACAACACGTGCCAGATGGAGACATCATCCACCGATTGGGATACGGCAGCAACAGCTGTGCTATCCTTTCCTAATGTTAGGAGCAGGTATGGAACATTATTCTCGCGATTCAATTTGGAATAATCCTATCTGCCACGTGTCAGGTGGCATCTAATTAATTCAATTTAAGGTTCTGTTCAACAAAAACATCAGGATAAAAATGCAGAGATTATAAAAATGACAAAATAAACAAGCATTTCAGAAAATGAACTGATTAAAAAAGAATTGAGATATAAACTAGGAAATACGGAAAGGAAAGCGACGGAACATGATACAAATAAGTTAAACAAAATTTTGACAAAAATTTTTTTTTGTAAAAATCAAATCAATTACCCCAAAAGCGACCATGACAAAAATGGGTACCTACGAATATAACAAAACGATAACAAGTTAAAATAGTGAAAAATGATAGGTTTAGAAAAAAAAATGATAAAAACACATATAACATAATGAAAAAGTTTGAAATGTTATAATTATTCAAAAGAAAATGAAACAACTACACCAAAAATTAGAAAAAAAACAAACTACTCGATTCTACGTTCCTCCAATTTTTTTTTTCAGAACGGATTACAGAACCCGACGGATGACCGAGTAAGAAATTGTTAGACGCGAAATTTTATTTTTGACTTTTCTGAATTTGAAAAAGGGTTGAAACTGCTTCTCAAAAGTACACCTACAGTACCGTTCATAATTCGAATGAAATGGGATGCATGCGCACTGAAGTTTTAACTTTGGACTTTCATATACATTCACTCTGAATATTATTTTCATTCATACTTTCTTTAAATGATGGATCAACTAGCTTACAATTATCTCACATAATTTAATATAACGAACACAAACACATCGAACAATCTTACTGAAATATCTTAGAAATCACGCCAGGCCCATTGTCGAAATTTTGTTGTTAGTTCTCATACTACCATGAGTAGAATTATTGAAACGTTGAAACGGATGAGTCAAATCAGTTAATATATCAATTTTAATAATCTAGTTACTAAAAATCATGACATTCATATTTCAAAACATGAGTTATTCGTTTGTTTTAATTTTCATTTTCGTTATGACTGTAGCCAAAAATTCAAAGATTGATTTGTGGAGTGTCAACATATTGTTCCCATGATCCTTCCAAAATTCTAAACAACTCGCATTTTTCAGTTTAAAAACTTCTTAAAAATTAACGCACAATCGAGCCAAAATACACGGATTATCGAATCCCGAATAATCAGGGCACCGGATAATCGATCTACGTAGAATCGAGCTCGCACTGTTGATAAATATTCAATTTTCTGATAAAAGTCAATGTATAATATGAGATTTAATAAAAGCAAAAAGCCCATAGAATTAAAAATTAAATAAAAATGATTTAAATTTACCAAACTAAAAATAATAATAAAGAGTTAAAAAAAGCGCACAGACCGGAGGTTAAATAAGGAAATCATTGGGACAAAAGTTAGATTCATAATATAACCACACAAAAAAAAGCTATACACGAAAAAAATCAAAGAAGACTTTTACATAATATAATATCACTTATGAAGAACTAAGACGAAAAAGAGACACAATTAATCAAATACAGGCCCCGTTCGATTTTGGAAATATGTCATGTAACTTTATTTTTTTATTTTTTATCTAAATTAATCAAATTAATCTATATATATAAAAAGCAATTATCTGTATGTTTGTTTGTTTGTCCTCTATAGACTCAGCCGTCTTAAGAGCTAGAGATCTGAAATTTGGCATGGATGCTCATTAGGACCAGGAATGATAAAACATGTTTTTAGATTTTTGGACGACCCCTTCTGAAGGGGGTCGTCCATACAAGAGAAATATTGTTTTCACGTTATTGACGTTATTTTCCGTCGGATTGTGATGAAAATTTGCACATGAGTGTTTTGAGAGACGAACAATTGATTACAGTTATGAAATTTAGGGTCAGGGGTCGGCCAAAGGGGTCGTCCATATTCATGATTAATATTTTTGCGATATTGGTGTTATTATACACTAGATTGTGATGAAAATTTGCACATGAGTGTTTTGAAAGACGAGCAATCGATTTCAAGTTTCGAATTGCGGATCAGAAGTCGGCTGAAGGAGTCGTCCATACCCAACTTTGATGTTTTTGCTGTTTTGACGTTATTCTACATTGAATTGAGATGAAAATTTCCGCATAGGAGTTTTGAGGGACGCTCTTTTGCTTTCAGGTTTCAAATCTTGACTCAGGGGTCGACAAAAGGGGTTATTATCTGTTCACTGTTTTTACGATATTCTCTTGATTGAGCATAGAACTGTAATGAGAATTGGCACATGGGAGTTTAACAGAAAAGATAATTGATTTCAGGTGTCAAGTTTTGAATCGTGGTCAAAAAAAAAGCCGTCCATGTTAGTTGCTCACTGTTTTCGCGATATTGTCGTGATCATGCATCGGATTGAGATGAAATAGTTCAGATGAGGGTTATAAACTATGAGCAATTGACTCCAGGTAGCATGTTCCGTGTCAAGGGTCGGCGAAAGGGGCGTCTATATTCACTGATCACTGTTTTCAAGTTCCTGACGTTATTTTACATATAATTTGAAAAGAAAAAATGGCACAAGGGAGTATTGAGGAAGGTAAAATTGGTTTCAATTATCGAATTTCGGGCCATGGGACAGAAAAAGAGGGTTTCATTGAAAGTTCAGTGTTTTGTGCAATAATTTTGTTGGAGGCAGTTAATTGATACCAATTTAAGTGTGAAGGTCAAGCAAAAGAGTCGTGCACACAAACAAATAGTACATGTTTCTGCCATAATGTCTAGATTTTGCAACCGATTGAGAAGAAACCACTCTCACATAAATTTTAATAAAAAGCCAATCATCAGTTTAATTTGAATTTCAAGTAATAGTAATAGTAGCAACTTTAAGCACTGTTGAATTTTTTCCGCAAAATTGTCGAAAGAATGTTTCGAATTCATTTTCTAAACTTATTTTGACGTACCAATGATTTAAAGCGAAACGAAGTTCGTACGGGTTCAGCTAGTGTTACACATAAAACCAATAAATTGATAAAATAGGTACCATTCAGGGCCGTAGGAAGAACCGACACGGGGAGGGGGGGGGGGGGGGTTTGTTACCAGTTTTTAACTATGATATTTTTGCTGAATTAATGCATGAATAATACAAATAACAAAAATTATTTTTATATTAGATACTTGTTTATTCAATTCTTTTCCAAAAACAGATTTTCGTATTAAATAGAAACTTTTGGAAATACATCCTCAAATCTTTAAAATGGTAAGCGAAGGTATTTATTTAAGGAACCATTTAGTATTAAAAAAAAATCTTCAAATAAGCTGAAAAAACACTGGTGAACCAAGCTTCTCATTTGATTTTAACTTAGAAAAAGTGTTTTTTTTTTCAAGAAATGCTTCAAAATAAACCAAATTTTCAAAACTTAAAGTAATAAATTAAAATTTGGTGGTTCAAATATGATTCTTGTGAACTCCTTCCAAGTTTTAGATTTTAGTTTGATATATGGCCCCTGAAAAAACTGCATCTGCATATGTTAAGCAATACACAAAAATTTGGAATTCCCTGCAATTTGATTTACAGGATGATAACAGAAAATATTTTTCATAAAAAATCAATTCCATGATTAACATCTTCTGGATGACTTTAAGAAAAATAAAATCACATTTTTTCCTGAAAAAAAGACAAAACTAACTCAATTTATGTAAAATTTGTTGTTTTTACCTGAATTATGTATCCAAAGTGACTTGTTGAAGAATTTGAAATTTTGAAATTAAGCTTAAAATCAAAATTATTAGTATTCAATCTCTTACAAGAAAAATTCCTCAACGAAAAAGTCATCTTGATAATTTTATATTGATTGTGATATCATTAACGAGATTAATCTGGAATACATTTTAAATATTTTCTAAATTCTTATTCTGCACCTGAAATCAGAATTTAAAATTTAGAATTGTTTTCGAATTTTAATGCAATTTCGAATCAGTATTTCCATTTCAAGCCAAGAGTTGAAATTTATTTCATCTATGCTCTCAACTATGAACCTTTAATTTTAATTCTGATGTCTTAAACTTTTTTTAAAAATGGGATTTAAAAGAATTGAATTTAACTTCGATTAAAAATCTAACAAAACCCAAAAAGATTTCAAACATTATAAGTTTTTAAAATTTGGAAAATCATCATCTAAATATTGAAAACGCATACGACTTTCAAACATGACGTTAGAAATTTGAATCAAATGCAAAACCAAATGTGATTGATTACAAAACAGCTATTGATTTCAATGTGTTTTGGTAACAGCAAGTTAGTGGTAGTGTAGTGAAGGCGGTGAGATAGAAAAAAAAAACATCGCAGAACGTCAAAGTAAGATCCATCCGAAAGTGATCTAAAAAGGCTTTCGGATGGATATAAACTCTGTTCAAGTGCTCGAACGGGAGCTTTATCATTTTCTAATGTAACACATAATACATATACAAATTGTAGATGTATTATTAGGAAGAACAGGATAGGTATTTACGTCTCTATTTATTTGATTCTCCTATTCGCAAACTTGTCGAGTTATGTAGTAAAGACAGTCCAAACCAATCCGCCGTGTAGACTACAACGCCAAAATAAAAACCCCCAAATCGAACCGAAAATAAAAGTTGCGTTTTTAAGTTTTACTACCCAAATGGTCGCGAGTTCTAATTTATGTCCGAATAGTGTTCCGGTCCCAAAACACAATGTTTATAATGATTCGAATAAAAATCAAGAATTCCAAACTGGATACAGGATCCAAAATATAAAATCAGAAATGCAATTCTGATTTTAATAATATGGAACCAGAACTTCTGGAATGAGTATAATATTATTTAAAATTTAATTTCCAGAAACAAATTTCTATCTACAAGCAAGAAAATTTTGAAAAACTGAAGAAGAATTGTGAACCGGGGATTACTTTTCGAGGAATTGTCATTGTCTCTGAGTGAAGATTGTTAGTCATGAATAAACCTACTCAATGATCAAAATTGGATTAAGAATTTAAAATTTTGAGTGTAGTGTAGAATACCTTGCTTTCATTTCTGGACCCTCATGGGAAGGTTAAACCCCCAAAGCCCCCCACCCCTTCGTTCCTACGGCCATGGTACAATTTTATAAGTTTTAAACAAAAAAAGAAGAAGAGATTTTAATTTTACTGCTTGAGACTAATATGTTTGTATTTTAGTTTGAAAAGTGATGTCCTTTTTATTAAGGACATTTTAATGTTTTGATTTTTAATAGACGAATAGAAAGTTAAAAGAAATGAAAGATGGTAAAAATGAGCAGATAACATAAATTCTACTCGCTCATTTTCACCATCTCTCATTATTTCTAACTTTCTATCCTTCTATAAAAAAAAATCATAAGCCTCATATGTCCTAACTAAAAAGGGCATCATTTTTCACCAATAAGGATGATAATTATTTAACAGACATAAAATTGCGATGATTAATCTGAAATAAAACTTATATAATTGAGCTCATCGCGTTTATTTAAGGCTTACTTTATTAGACTGAGTCGATTTGGGGTCATTTTTGAATTTCCCAAACCCTGGGGTCTTAAAAGCTTCGTCTTGGTCCAAAACTCATCCACGATTTTTTGCAGATTTTTTAAGTAACGTTTACATGAGTAAATTTGAACTTTTAGGTTTGTATGGGAAAATTGAATATTTTGTACTGAAAAATCAACATCGTTTCTGTTTCTTTTGTGGAGCCGAGCCAGCTGATGGTTTTTGTGCCAATTTATAAAATTCCTAAGGGAAATTTTCCGCTGAACAACTTTGTCGAAGATCTTAACTTTGTATCTCATTAGGCAAAAAAGTTAAAAGCTGTTTAACAGGGTAATGTCTTTTGGCATTGATGAACCATTAATTCAATTGACATCACTGCTGGAGCCTCGCGAAGTATAGCATGGAAAGTAATCATGCAATATCTCGATAGGCACACTGCTTTTTGAAAACAATACTTCGTAACAAAAAAAAATTAGTGCGGCGTTGCGAAAAAGAAATATTTGGGAAAAAAATTTTAAATTCGAAAGTGATTATAAAATTCATGAAAACAGAAAAAGACAAAGTTGAAAAAAAATTTGTCAGAAAAAGAAGAAAAGGACTGTACAAAGAAAAGAAAATCAGTTAAAAACAATTCACATAAATAATATTAAATACAAAAATCGAACAAAAATTTCAAATGAAGTGACAAAACCAAATAAAAACTAGACACGGATTAAACTAAAATAACAAAGTACTGGAAAAAAGTTAATAAACAAAATATATTTAAATGATAAAAAGATATTACATTAAAAAAAAATTGCAAAAATGAAACAAAACGAGCCGAAAATCAAAAATAATTAAAAACAAATGAAACCAAATTTGTGCCACGTAGATCCAACAAAATGAACTTTCAATTCGTAAAAAATGTGAGATCAGTCAATTGAAAATTGGCTTTAAAATTCAAAACAAAAAAAAACTGCAAAAAATGAGACAGTAACGTCACAAAGTAGGCGAATTGCTTCGAGACAAAATTTAGAAAAAATTAGTCAAAATATTCAAAGAAACAAGACAGATATAAATAAAAAATTAGTTATTATTCACCTTGGACAAATTTGGTAAAATTTAACAAAAAGAAAACTAAAAAATCCTTCAAAGCCGTTATTAAAATAAACAGGCCATTACAAAAATAATTCAACATAATTTAACGAATGTAATCCAATTAATTCTCAAAAAAAAAAAAAAAAAAAATAAGACAAACATAAAAAAACAATAATGATTAAACAAATATTGGCGAAAAGTATCATCCAAAATCAGTCAGCAGGAGACCGATATAAGATTTAATCTAGATACATATACGAAATGAGTTAAATCTGAGGTTGCCAGAATTTTTTCAGCACCTAAGAAAACACATTTGATTTCCAAATTGACAATCAAAAAGCGAGCAATATCCGGGCAAATTTTGCCAAAACCCATAAATTACTTAACAAAAATAAACAAAAAAAAATTGAATAAATTTTTTTTATCAAAATTCAATGACAGATTTTGAATCGTTTTTAAGGCTTCCAAAAAACCTTTCATCATTATTTTTATAAAAATTGTTCAAAACAATATGTTTATTTTATTTGCCTAATAAAGCGAATAAATTCAGGTGAAATCCGGGCATTTTCAATCAAATCTGGGCAACCGGGTCGGACCGGATTGTTTCTAAATTTTATATCAAATATTCTGGCAAATCTGGATTAAACCGGGCAATATTGCAACCTAAGTTATACCAAAATGAGACATCAATAAGACTTATTGAAAGAAAAAAAAACAAAATATCAAAATAGCCCAAAACAGACAAAAAAAAAATACAACGTAATCAATCGTAGTTGATCGCGATTTACTTCATAAATCAGTTATTTACAATTGATATAAAAGATCCAAAAGGAAAAATTTATAGAATTTTTCTACATTTTTGAAATTTTATCTTTTATTAATTAACGACGAATTCTTTCCTCCCGCGCGATTCTTGTCAATCAATTTGCTCGGAATGATGGAACGAATTTCAGTATCCTAAAATGAGCATAATTGAGAGGGTAATTTAAATCATCCTGATAAAAAAGAACCAGATGAGCAAGAGCAAAAGAAGGAAAGAGAACGCCAACCGGAAGTAGGTTGGTACTTAGCTATAGGAATCATTTTCTCAAACTAGTTAACATCGAACGATCTCGTGGAAATTGGTCAAGTTTGTCGCTGCTACCAATTGCCAATTTAATCGATTTGTCCCACCTCTGGACGAGGGAGAGAATGGAAATTATAATGAGGATGAGTATTATGACGATGATGATGACTATAACGGCGATGACGAGAATGAAGATTGTGATTGTGGGTGGAAAAGGTAAACTGCTGCCGATGCTGATGGAAAATGGCGCTGGCGAGGGCACATGATTTAGAGTTTTCTTGAGCGTGCAAACTTTATGTCCAGGTCAACACTTGTCAATTAATGGCAAACTAATTATACTTTGAAAACAAACCGGTTGATGGATGACCATTGAGAGTTGAGTGTTGGCACGTTTGGTCCACGCCGAAGAGGACGACTCGAGAATAAGCTGATGCTGGCAAACACAACCAATTAACTGCAACTCGGCACAAATTGATGATTAAATGATTGCTGAACCGGAAAATTACTTCAAATTAATTTCGTCGACGGCAATAAGGCATCCGGAATCCGTAGGAGTATTTTAATCACAACTGGAAATTGCTTACGGAAATTTGTGGACATGATGATATGTCAGATATAATTAAATGAACATGTCATCCAATGAAAAAAATAAAGAAAAATTAAGTTTTTGGTAGGAAAATTACTGAAAAATCTTCAAAAGATCGATATTCAAAAAGCAGAAAAATAAAAACTGACAAAATCGAATGAATATTCATTCGGCAGGTTTTCACATCCGGATTTCCAATTGAAACTCGGAAAGGGGATTGTCATCGATTTCGGAAGGGCAACAGCATATTCCCACTGCAACAGAGCACTTTCGGTGTTCAGCTGCTCAGGTTTTTAGGCCAAACCAATTCCAGGGACGGATGATGGTGGTTCCAATGCTTTTCGGAGTCTACTTTTCAGAGGAAGCTTTCCTGCTTCTTTTTCCAAGAAGCTATAGAAAACAAATATCACCCGGAGGGCTTTCTGTGTTTCGAAACAAGCTGCCGAATTTTCCGAGACCTCAGCCCAGATGCAATGATTTCCGCTAGAGGTTTCCCCAGCTTTCCATCTGACATTTTTTTTTTCACTTCGAATGTAGTTCGAACTGGAATCAAAAATGGGTAGATATATTCTTTAACATATGAATGTTCCTCTCGATTACCGATGGTTTCCGAGGGAATTTGGGCTGGAAATTTGAGAACGAGCTGTCAAGGACGGACTTTAACTTTTAGTCTTCCTAGGTTATGGTTCGAAGATCGGATGATGCAGGAAATTATGTGAAAAATGCACATTTAGTTTCAAATCCCTAAGTTATAGAAGGATAGGAGTAAAAAAATATTTAAATAAATAAAATCAAGATATAAACAAAATTTGATCTGCATTTTAAAAGTTTATCTATTTAAATTTTAATTTTCTTTTTATTGAAAAGAATAAAAAAAACAAACACTCACCAGATGTCTTCAAGAACACTGGAAAGAACTGCCACAGATAAGGCGCAGTATCTGTGAAAAATACTGGTCAAAATCAATATCTGAGAAAAGTGTACGTCGGCCATTGAAAGATACTAAAAAAATATATGTAAAAAAAAAACGATTAATTATTTAATAATCTTAACTCAGAACTAAAGCTAAAACCTCGAAATCTTATTCAGGTCCACAATTCTACTAGCTTGTTTTTCAAAAAATATCTCACTAGTTGATAGAAATTGAGTTCACAATATTGATTTTCAACAAGATAAGACTAAACCTGTCAGATTGCTAAAATGGCAATTTTGTTCACATTATTTGCAAAATGAAACGAAAATTTGGATTGATTCATTACAAAGATAATAACAAATTTTGAGTCCAAATTTTTTCAAGCAAATTTCATCAAACTTAACATGAACGACGTTTTAGAAATTTTAGGTATGTTTTAAAAATGGTGACGGGTTTTTTTAATAAACAGGTTTCAAGTGCTTTTCTACATGATTTTTACTAAATAATTTAGATATTTTCGGATATTGAAGAAAATAAACCAAAAATGTACGGCCCGGATATATGTATGCGGAAAAATATCTGGTAAGCAGAGGTTAGAATAATTCTTTATTTTGTGTGCCTAAATTAGCTTATAAACATTCAAATTCGATGCCTGTGATCAGATTATGGATTCTTTATTCAGTGTTTGTTATTAAAATCCAGGTTTGATCATCAT
This sequence comes from Uranotaenia lowii, assembly GCF_029784155.1. Lineage (NCBI taxonomy): Eukaryota > Metazoa > Arthropoda > Insecta > Diptera > Culicidae > Uranotaenia > Uranotaenia lowii. The sequence goes on along the minus strand of NC_073693.1, from coordinate 60,826,553 downwards.
TGGGGAAAAAAATCTTCGAATAAAGGTTTTGGATTTGAAACATTAACTAGATGCGTTTTCTATATTAAAAATTCATAATTTCGGAATGTGAAAAAAATTAATTGAATTTCTACTATTAGAACATTTCAGCTATTAAGTTTTTTGCAGAATAGGATCTTCAGAAAGTTTCATCTTTTTGATCCAGAATTGTAAAATCCGAAACAGTTTCAACATTCGCAGTTTTAATTTAGATTAACAATTTCAAAATTAAATAAATAACTGATGAAGAATTCATTTTAAAAGTAAAAAGTTAGGAGTTCATATAAGAGATTCCTGGTTGAGGATTTTGATATAAATTTTGCTAATTTGTTCATAATAAAAAAATTATGATCTTTAGAATTTCAATAAAAAACCCATATTCAGATTCGGTACTAAGATTTTGAACTAAGGTCTAACAGGCATTTTTTTATCTTCTTCAATAAGGCCCCGATAAGGCAGCTTCAATGTTTCAAATCAATATTAATTTTTTCCAATTTTTTTCAAATTTATCAAATCGATGTTCCTTTTTCGAAGTTAAAAAATTGCTTGAAAATTAATTTCACACAGCACACATCTCAATATTTTTGAGGATTGCTATAAAAAGAATACTAAATTATGTTAAAAATTAATTTTTCGTTAAAAATAAAATTCACATTCAAACCAGAAAAATAAGTGCAGAGAAATAAAATGCATTAAAAAAATGACATCAGAGTTTAAAAGATTAAAAATATATATTGTTTATTCAGAAAAATATTAAGCTAGGTTTGGTTTAAATATTAAGCCAGAAAAAAAAATCGATGTACAGTCAACGATTTGAAAAAATAAACCTTAAGAATCGTTAACTAACATCAGAATCATAAAACCGATTACGAATTGGTCGGTCGTTTCTTGAATTTGGAAAAAGATTAAATCATGAATTCAAGTGAGAATTCCTGATAAGACAAAAGAATTTTAATTATATTGAATCCATGAAAAAATTACCAAGCGCCAAGTTTTTAATCGAATTTATTAAAGTTATTTAAAAAAGAAAATGTTCAATGATTCAAATCGGAATAGAAATGTTTTTTTTTATTATCAAAACTAAGGACTGATAAAATTGGCTTGTGGAATTTATAATGATTAATTTTTATACTTGAAATGTGTTCTTTCAATGTTGTTACCAAATATGGAATTTTAGTTCTTATTAGTAGTTTTTAATTGCTTTTTAAATCATCAGTTATTCAATTTCCATTACAATTTTCAAACACATGCACATTACTATTTAAGTTTTCAGTGAAAATTGAACGAATATGCAATTTATCACTGGAAACTTAAATTGAAAATTGCACGTGTTTCGTGTGCATGGTAAGAACAATGAATCCAAATATGATTACTACATTGAAAGTACAAAAATACAATTTAATTTTGTAAACATTTATGATTAAAATCAAGCTTACAAGTGACAACTTTCAATGATTTTTCACACTATTCATAATTAAATTATAAATCTTTATGGATATCAAAACGAATATTTAGAAAAATAAAAATAAGTAAATTACAATTATATTCAGAAGCATATTTTTTACAGTTCATAATTTAAAGCTTCCAAAATTTTGAATTTTTGTGTTGAAAATACTTTTGTATTTCAACAGTCTTCTTCTTTTTCTTCTTTCTTCTAGTTACCGATGCTACGACTCGAAACTGCTTTATCGGCTAGCTCCTATTAATGGTCCAGTTACTGTATGCAATTTTGAAATCACATTTTTATTCACTTCATAATTGATTATAACCTTTTAGAATGTGGAACTGTGCATTGCTAAGAAAAAAAAATCTGTAATGAGAAGTTCAGACTTGAATAGATTCTTTGAAGAATTTTTAACATATATCTGCAAAAAACTTTTCATGACTTATATTTTTTTAATTTTTGATTTTTTCAATTTTACAAAATGATTGTTGGGGCTTTGGGCATCTACTTCTATTTGCTCAATCGGTTGACTGTCTCGATTAGTAAATAACTGGAATATTTCTTCAACGTTGTCACTGCGTTAAACTGGGGTTTCATTAAGTTTAAACGGTTGGTTTTAAATTCTGAAGGTGTACCTACTTCTTAAGAAAAACGCCTTTTTAATGCGATGTTGGGACTATGGCAATCAAGATTTAGATTTGAATACTTAAGTTATTTGGAGCTGCATTTGAAAATTTAGTTTCAAAATTTGTAACGATTTTTCAATGCACTTTTGTCAAAAAATTAAATGCCTTGAGCCCAGACCCCTAGAGAGACATGGGATTGAATTCCGCCAAGGGCGAGAAAATTTTCTGACAGGTTTGATAACGCCTATTTTTAAACACCTATCAGGGTCCAGTTATTTATTATAACTGTGGTAGTTTCATTTCATAAATTGAAAATTTGGAAAAAAAATGTGGCGTTAAACCCCTAAAACGTACAATTGACTCAATGTTAATCGAAATATTTGACACTATTTTGAAAACAGCTAGTCAAACTATTCATTATTGAAAGTTTTTCAATTTTTAATCATTAATTTCGATGTTTTTCTCACAAAACATGAAGTGCGCTTATAGGAATTTTCTCACCGAAAATGTGTTTTTTTTTTTCAATTAACTTTGCAAATGTGGAAAGAATTGAGTTGTGCTATAATATAATAGGTGTTATTTTAAATTACTACGAAAATTCTCTTATTTTTGGAAATTTTCAATTCCTGATGGCACTGAACCTCAAAAATTTGTGTGCGCATTTCAAGCAGTTTTGCTTTGAAAAAACCCATCCTGTCCGTTTTAAGCTGAAAGTTTATAAATATCTACGGAAATTTGTTTTTGCACTATCTTACCGCATTCAATTGCGCTTTAATAAGGATGATCAAATAATAAAATTTTTGGTTCTGACGATTTTTGCAGAAAATTAAATGTCTTTTTGGTTTATATTTAGGAATCCGGAACAGTTTTCCTGTTAAGGAAAAAAAGAAGAGCATTCTGTTAAGGTTATTAAGGATGCGTACTTTCTTTGTCCATGCGAAACGTATAAAATTTGTTGACAAATTTTTTTCACAAAATTCACAAAATTTTGAAAGCAAGTGTTGTCGCGTACTGTTTATAGATTAGACCCTGTGAGGGGTATTGACTCAAACATTCAATCAGCAAAAATAAGGCGTTAGAATGAATCTTTATTCGATTTTTCTGGAAACAAAAAAGATGAGAATTTTAGTAGTTTGAACACCCTTATGTCACTCGCGAGTGAAAATTAATGCTTTTCAACATAAGCTGTTCTGTTTGAAATTTCTCACATTAATGTTTCAATTCATGATGATTTAAATTACTTTTTGTATTTTTGCAATGCTGTTCAAATCGTTGATTGTTACAAAGTGCAATTATAGCTAATGCTTTGATATTTTTCAACACTCGATTTCCAAAAGATGTATTTATAATGTTATTGAAGAATATACAGTTTGTATCAGGCCCGTGCGAAGGACCCGTCCATGAGGGGAAAAGGGTGTTTCGAAATCAAAAGTCATCTAGGAATAATAACAATACGAAAAATGCACCATATATAAGCAATTTGATTTCTAAAACCATTTTTTTTTAAAGATTTTTTACGATTTTGAGTTTCTGATTTTTTTTAAGTTGAAACGGCTGTATAAATTAACAGTCGTTTTTACTTAAAAATTCAAGACTGAGAGCCGTTAACAATCCTTAAAAAATCAAACCCAAGCATAAATATTCCATTTTCTTACTCATGTATGATCATCACAAATGTTACAAATAATAATAAGTCTGACTCAATCAGAATCAATTATTAAAATTATTGCAATTTCCGATAAATTATTGATAAATTATTCAAAATTCTTCGCGTTCTTCCCCTCCCGCTCTCTTCTCAGTCTGCTTGTCGGACTGAACAAGAGTAGGGGAAAGGTTTCCTAAATGGGCCTATCGGCTTAAATGACCCTACGGCTGTTTGGCGAAATGGATGACTGACAGCTTATCTAACCAATGCATTTTGAGGGTGATACGCTTAGAACATAAGGCAAGAAAGAATTTTATGAATTTATAAACTCAAAAAAATTTAAAAAATCATACAAGGTTTTGATACATTTTGATGTAATATTTCGATTTTTAAAAATTATACTTAAATAAAAACTAGGATGGTTTTTGTTTCTTACTCAAATGAACTTAAGAAATTAAACATATTTCAGCTTTTTTGGACGTTTAATAATGATTATTTAGTGGAATAATAGAGTGTTTTTGTATGCCCCCATCATGTTTGTAAAAAGCCTCCATCCTAAAATAACAGGTTAAATAGAATAAATAAATGATTTTTATCACTGAACCTTCAAATCTAAGCTCTGAATGACATCTTAAAAAGGAATTGAAGATCTAAAGACAAATTTGATAAAGTTTTTCTCATGGATAAACTGCCTCCATAGTTTGGCAACCCAAACTTTTGTTTTATTCCACAAAATTATAATATACATAGATTTTTATAAAACTTCAGCTTTGACGTACGGAAATTATTACTTTCAAGCAGTTTCAATGAAATTATACGGAAATATTGCCCAAAAACAGAAATTTTGTTCAAAACATAAATAGGCGCATTTAGCCCGCACGGTTTGAGGTTCGGCATTTTAGACAACACTTACAATAAAATCGTTTTCTTGGAAACAGAAGAAAAATTGTAACATAAAAATTACTCCATTGTTTAGAAAACAGATGCCTGCACACGTGTACACGTGTATATATTCGACGTGATATTTGATTAAATCAGTGTTCTGCTTAATAGGCGCATATAGCCCGCTCCTCCCCTATATAAAATATTACACCAGATTTAAAAAGAAATCAAAGTCCAATTTTAAAATAAATTTCAGACTTCAGTCAATCATTGAAAGCTTGAACTGACAATGCAGAGGTTGGATAATGGGTGATTTCTTGAATGATCAATAATGAACTGCTAGAAATATAAATAAGGAATTCCCAGGTTTGGTATTAATATTGATATCATGAAGCATACACTAATTTTTGCACATTAAAATTGCTATTCCGAACCACTTTTGGAGATTTTAAGCTTTGAATATTTCTTCGTCTTCTTTTGTATAATTGGGCCCTGGGACAAAATAAAAAAAATTATGTTTTTTTTTAAAATTTAGATTAATAGGCTTCCAAGCTAAATATTTTCTCAAAACACACAAATTAAGGATTTAAAAACAGAGACATATTATTGAAAATGTTACAAAAAAAAAAAATTAAAAGTCTGACTTGCGAAATTCGGCAAAACTAGGAAAAAAAGAATCAAAAAAATTTGGTAAAGTTATTTGAAAATCAAAACAAAATATGAAAACGAAAAAGAAAATTTTTTCTTCGGCAGTTCAGAAGGAATTTTTTCAATAAATACATCATAAACTTATTTAATGAATTTTATTGATGACTTTAGGAAACAATATTTGAGAGCCTATGACATCAAAAATTTGATAGATTTAAGCGTCTTAAACTATTATCGTTTGTCAGATTTACTCTGTCACCTCTAGTATTTCTAATATGATGTTTATGAGTTTTAAATAAAGTTCGGTTGAATTTTGAATGAAATTAATAATAATCGATCTATATATATCTATATCTATCTATATGAAATTTTTAAAAATTATACTTAATTTGTTTTTAACACCTATTTGATTGAGGAATAATATTTTGATGATTATAATAAGAAATAATCTTGAAAATTGAAACTCTACAGTTTGAAACAATTCAAAATGTATCATCACTCGTAATGCTGACGTTAATGAAGAAAGTTTGAAAAAAGATTTCATTGCATTTAAGAAACT